>NC_079447.1:29609899-29732399 GCF_903798145.1 Danio aesculapii | reverse complement strand
TCCCTCATATGTGCTTAGCTGCTTGGCGAAGTGTTAGTGTGTGTTAGTGTGTGTGTGTGTGTGTGTGTTTGCATTTATCTGTGACTGTCTGTCACAACAGCTTAATCCATCTTGGCAAACTGAGGCAAATGGGAAATCCACTGATTAGTATTCGTGGCCGTAACCAAATTTCCCTTCCAACTTCGCTGTCTGCAGTGGTAAACTTGTGTTTGTCCTGGATGTTTATTATAGCAGAGTTACAATTAGCATAAACATTTTACCTCTATTTTCAAGTTAAAGGGGTAGTTCTTAGGGAAAAAAAATGGAAATTGGTTGTTCGTGGGTTTGGGTTGATTAATTCAGGTCATGTTTATTTCTATAGCGCTTTTACATTGTAGATTGTGTCAAAGCAGCTTAACATAGAAGTTCTAGTAAATTGAACCTTTGTCAGTCCATTTTTCAGAGTTGAAGTTCATGATGATGATCAAGATGTAGGTGAGTTTTTTCTTCTTTAGTAGAATATTTTAAATGATTTTTAGCTATAATGCTTGTTCCTGGTGATTCATAAAGTACAAGTCTGCTAAAGTCTGCAAATTACAGATGACAAATAAGTAAATAAGTAATAACTGGGGCTTTGGTTAACTTCTTAAGTAGTGAACATTAATGTGAACATTACCTTTAATCCACAGCTGCCGTAAAAGTCCTCAGTTTGTCATCAGGAACCACAGATATTAATTTTATTTAGCTTGTTTCTCTCTCTCTCTCTCTCTCTCTCTCTCTCTCTCTCTCTCTCTCTCTCTCTCTCTCTCTCTCTCTCTCTCTCTCTCTCTCTCTCTCTCTCTCTCTCTCTCTCTCTCTCTCTCTCTCTCTCTCTCTCTGATGGTAGCAGTTGGCTTACGTTTTATGAATAATACCAAGGTTTCATCTAGAAATCTTCTTTCCCTTTATTGCATGGGCACTGTGAGTCTGTGGACATGTTTGAAAATGTAAAAAATGTACAAATGAATTAAAAAAAAATTAAATAGTGTTTTTTATATTTAAAAAAAGATTGAAATGAATTATCAAACATTTTATTAAGATAAACTCATTCTTGTGAAAAAGCACAATTAAAAAAAAAAATTATGTATCAGTATAATTTAATTCTGACATTATTATTAATCTAATTCAAAATTCAAAATCTCTAGAATAAAGATTATTCTAATTCAAAATCCGATTAAAGTAAATAAATGTAGATTAAAACCGAATAAATAAGTATAAGTAATAATAAAATGAGCTTTTTGGTCAAAACAAATCAGTAGATGTGCAAATAAGTAGAAAATCAAATATTTCCTTAAAAATTTGCATCTATTTAAAGTAAACATTTTAGTACCACTTTAAGTATCAAGTGTCACTATTAACCAGTGGCTGTCTGTCTGTTATTAAGATATTGACTGTTTATTAGTACTTATAAAGTACATGTTCAGCATGATCTTATTTTACAGCCTTATATTCGCTACTTTAACCTAAGTATTTAATAACTATTAATAAGAAGCAAATTGAAAGTTTGAGCTAAAAGTCATTGTTAATGGTTTGATAATAGCGAGAATTGTACTTTTAAAAATAAAGCGTGATCAAATTTTTCTCAGTTTAAAATTATTAAAGGGTTTTTATACAAGAAACCAGATGCACATGATCTATTTGATGAATATTTGTTTGTCCGGTGCATTTGAAAGACTGAAACGCCCTGCTTTAAAGCATATGAAGAACCATTAAGAGCAAAAAAGTGTTGGCGAAGAATGAGCTGGCTGCCTAATGTTTTTTTCTAAAGCAAACATGCATAAAAGTCCAACACAATAGCCATATTTCAATGAAGCATTCAGGACCATGGACAGCTCGGCATTAAGTTCACAGAATGCCCTATTCAATTCTATAGACAATATCTGACATTTGCATGCAGTTTGCTCCCTGCCATGACCAATCCAGATAGAGCTGGGCGGAGAGAGAGTACAGATTCAGACTCTGAGGAGGGAGGCTTTCCATCAGAGACTCCAGGAGATGAGTGCACTGCATTGATATCTTCCACGTTGCGCGCGAAAACCACACGATCCCTCCCCGATATTACGCAGTCTATTTAAACGCAACATCCACACACCCATTCCATCACTCACCACTTTGGCCGTCTCACCTGCACGCGCGGTGCCCAGGAGAGGATTTCAGTGATGGATCAGGACAAGTACCTGCCGGAGCTCGTGGCCGAGAAGGAGAGCTTGGACTCGTCGTTCGTGCACGCGATGCGCCTTCTGGCTGAAGGTAAAAAACTACGATCTGCTTCTGCCGTCATGTTCAGGCTCAGCTCTGTTTGCTGTGGCGTCGCTGCTGTACAGTGTTTGTGGCGTTATCACGTATACAATATTCATTAATCATGTATGAAACTGATATATAGACGCCAATATTTCAAGCGCGTAACAATGAATCATGCCTGTCAGGTGATTATGCTCTTTATTTGTGTTTTGAGATAATCATTATTTTATAAAACGAGTTTTTTTTGCAGGCAAATTCGGTCTTTTATATATATTTTATGTATGTATTGTGTATGTGTAGGAATGTCTTTTCAGTTGTTGGTACTGTTCAACTTATGAGCTAAAAAAAAAGAGACATTTTTTTGCAGCACAAACCACAAAATAATATGTTTGGCTGAAAAAAAAGTTTACGTTATCTTTCGCTTTTAACAAAGGAATTTAATTAATCTCGTTTTGATGAAGTTACTGGATCAAGAAAACTGGCAAACGCGGTTCTGTAATGAAACCTGTAGTGTTAATCCAGCTTACTCATTAATGCGTGGTGTAATTGGTCTATTAAGCTCAATTTCTGTTTCATATAATCGATATGCTCATTTTACAACAACATTAAAGGATTTCCTGAATTTTTCTAAACATAGACAAGGATTTGAAAAGTAATTTTTATCTCATGAACTTTTTGTACACTACCCAAAAACTAAAAATTACATCTAAAAAAACCTCCCTGTTTGTAATATAAAAAACTAGCCTATTATATAGATTGTCGACATGCCGTTTGTGCGCATGCACAGCCGCAAAAACTGATAGCGACAGAAAATTCGCGTGAAGATTCGCTTATTAAAATACAAGTGCCAAGAGGAACTAAAAAAGAGTGCAAAGGGTTAGATTAAACAGTTGAAATGAGAATTAAGGAAATTTTCACAGTATGTTTGATAAATTTTTTTCTTCTGGAAAAAGTCTTATTTGTTTTATTATAGCTAGAATAAAAGCAGTTTTTAATTTTGTAAAAAGCAGTTTAAGGTCAAAATTATAAGCCCCTTTAAGCAAATTTTTTTTCGTTCTACAGAACAAATCATCGTTATACAAAAACTTGCCTAATTACCCTAACCTGCCTAGTTAACCCAATTAACCTAGTTAAGCCTTTAAATGTCACTTTAAGCTGTATAGAAGTGTCTTGAAAAATATCTAGTCAAATATTATTTACTGTCTTCATGGCAAAGATAAAATAAACCAATTATTAGAAAGGAGTTATTAAAGCTATTATGTTTAGAAATGTGTTAAAATCTTGGGGGAAAAGTAAACGGGGGCTAATAATTCAGGGGGTTTAATAATTCTGAATTTAACTGTATATTTTTTCTTCATGCTATGAAACAAAATAATTTTTATCAAGCATCGAACCTGCCTGGTTGACCTTTTGATAAAGGAGGTTACTTAAAAAATACAAATCAAATCCAAATTTACCTAGAATGGTGTCAGGAACACAATTTACCTAAATAAATTGGTCGAAAAACTATTTTTTAGAGTGTATGGTTATACCTTCTATATGCTAAAATTAAGATCAAATTAAGTTTTGATTAAACATTGATTATTATTGACATAATAAGCCCAGGGCTTCACGGTGGCACAGTGGGTAGCACGATCACCTCACAGCAAGAAGGTTGCTGGTTCCAACTGGGTCAGTTGGCATTTCTATGTGGAGTTTGCATGTTCTCCCCGTGTTTGCGTGGGTTTCTTCCGGGTGCTCCGGTTTCCCCCACAGCCCAAAGACATGTGCCATAGGTGAATTGAATAAGCTAAATTGGCTGTAGTGTATGAGTGTGAATGCAAGGGTGTATGGGTGTTTCCCAGTGTTGGGTTGTGGCTGGAAGGGCATCCACTGCGTAAAACAAATGCTGGATAAGTTGGCAGTTCATTCAGCTGTGGCGACCCCTGATGAATAAAGGGACTAAGCCCAAAAGAAAATGAATGATAATAAGCCTTCTCATGAACATGTACAAGATGTATCACATAGCTGTAACAAAACACAGCTTAAGCAATGTATTTCAGATTCACAAACAAATAGAAAGCACTCTCTTATGGATTTTTTATCGCAAACTGTAATGAAATGTAACCAGAGCAACATATTTTACTTTTGCAAAATGTAGCTCAAGGCACGTATTTCCAACGAGCTTGGGTTGCAAAAACCTTTTATAAATTTTAGTCTTTAAATCTTCTCTGTTGGTCAAATGTTAGGTTATCTTTATTGATTTAATGTTCAGGACTGGGAGTTGCGTAAATATTTCATAGCCTACCCCAGTGTCCGTGTACGAGGTCATAAGGACAGTCCAACATGGTAGCAGTGCGTATAATCAGAAGTTTGTAGAGTTGGGATAAGATTAAAGCAGTCCTTGACAACTCATCAGATAGTAAGCAGAGTAATTAAGAGGCAATTACGGCTATTACAAAGTACTCACACTGGCTCAGATTATCTCAAGTGCAGGGGAGCACAGTGGGGTGTGCGCTGTTGAATAAGCATGCATGTAATTAAATGACAACAGTTGTGTCTGGTCCAGAAAAATGTAAATAAACACTTTAAACATGTATAATGCGTGTTAAATTAGTGTTGCACATGCAACGTCATTTAGTTTCTCACATGTTTGGAATACCTGCAACATCTGTTCATACAGTTCATGTCATCTTGTGTTGCATCAATCCATGAAGGTCACATTCATTTTCACATAACGTAAATAAACAAAAAAAACCTCTTTACTCAAGCACATGATAATACGGCATTGTCTAAAGGATTACTCTGATTATTCAAATGAATGTGATCAAACCAGGAATATATTCCATCTGAGAGCTCGTAAAGGCAAATGAGATGGTAATTCTGCTCCTGAAAATCTGGAACCTGAAACTGTGTGTTTTGGAAAGGAAAAGGGTAACTAACGTGTCCAGTAAAACCTCTTTATGTTCCTCAAAATAATTAGCCACAATCTTAAAAAGAATCAAGATAACGCGTCTCTTCACAAAAGGAATAATAAGTCATTTGTATGCTATCTTTCAAATTAACCTAATTGGCCACGGTTATGAAATCCTGCATATTGCTTACATCACCTTTATTCAGCCAGAATATTTTGCCTAGGCACAAAAAGGCTTATTGAACTGGAATTAATAGTAATTAGTGGCAGTCTAGTATAATATTTGGTCTCCTTTTTTGGGTCACTTTTAATCTAA
Source organism: Danio aesculapii (assembly GCF_903798145.1). Classification (NCBI taxonomy): domain Eukaryota; kingdom Metazoa; phylum Chordata; class Actinopteri; order Cypriniformes; family Danionidae; genus Danio; species Danio aesculapii. The sequence goes on along the minus strand of NC_079447.1, from coordinate 29,726,931 downwards.
GAAGACATCAAGTGTCTTAAAAGACTTCATTTTTTATTGTTTCTCCCAAGATATGGAGAAAAAAAGAGTGTCTTTTGTATTTATTTGAATTTGATTATCTTTGGTCTGTTTAGCTGTTATATAATTATGTCATAATGTAAATATTGCCCTTCATTACCAAACGGATAAAAGAAATAAAATGTTAAACTTGATTATCTCTCACACTGGCTGCAAAATAATAAGGCTGTTCCAGTAGTGGCAAGGCTTTAAAAAACAAAGCTGGTGGTTTGTTACATTTCATGCTGAGCCACTGGTACCCTGCCAGTGTTTATTTACCCGAGCACATATTTTATTTATTTCAGAATGTTGTATGATAGTCAGTCCTCTTGGCACCGCATGTACCTTTAGGGCCAGTGAGAAGTACACCCGAATCTTTAACACAGAAATGTCTCTGGCCCATGAACAGATCATTTTGACTTGTGTTTTCTTGTTAAAGATTTAAAAATCGACGCTGTCTTGGATATTGAGGGAACTGAAGTCAAATGTTTCAATCTCAAAGTTTGGGTTAAAGAAGAGTTCAGGCAAGGAGTCTTCCACGGCTTACTTATTTTGGAACAAAATTTGTCACACCCTTTAAGAGGGAAGTGATTAATATTACAACGGCGATCAATACAAGCGTAACTTATCCTAAACACCAGGAGGCCTGGAAACAACTGACGAGTAAGCACTTTAGCTAATGGTCCGTGCCTGCTGTGTATCTCTAATGTCTAGACTTCACTGAAGCTGCACAATTCCAGTGCAATATATTCACTGGGAAAGATCTTCCGATTGCATAAATAATCTACGTTTTTGTTTTGATGTGAAAAAAATAAGGCATGCTTATCAAGATCTATTTTAATTCAACAAAGTGATGTTTGGAGGATTGTTTATTCTTTTGGGGAAATACAGGGAAGCTTTTGATAATCTGCTTGATCTTTGGCTGTTTTCCAGGAGATCATTCACCTTGCAGCAGATTTAACTCTGGAGTTCATCATATGTTGTGAATTAAACATTCGTTCATATTCTTTTTAGCTTAGTCCCTTTATTAATCAGAGGTTGCCACAGCGGAATAAACCGCCAACCTATCCAGCATATGTTTTACGCAGCGGATGCAACCCATCACTGCGAATCATTAATACACACTTATTCACTCACATACACTACGGACAGTTTAGCTTACCCATTTTACCTATACCGCATGTCTTTGGACTTGTGGGGGAAACTGGAGCACCCGGAGGAAACTCAGTCGAACACTGCAAACTCCACACAGAATTGCCAACTGACCCAGCCGAGGCTCGAACCAGTGACCTTCTTGCTGTAAGGCAATCGTGCTGCCCACCATGACGCCTCCTGAATTAAAAACATTACAGTTTTCTAGATTCATGATATAACATGATTCTCTTTTGCATTATTTCCAATTAGAATCTTACTGCATTAGTTCCAAATGATTTTGTGAGAGGATTTCAGTTATTGCACTAGTCCTTTATCCAAAGAGTTTTTGCAGGGTTTCTATTCACCTTATTCTCCGCGTATGAGTGGGCGCAGCCATTTGAATCATTTTGGCTTGAGACTACCGGTCTCATTCACTTCCATTCATTTTTAAATGTTAAAAACAGCTTGTTTTGCTGCTTGGTGTTGCAAACTGATATGTTCTTATTATATTATTCTACTTTGTCTGTATTGTCATGCAAACACTTGTTTGTAGATTAATTAGTGTGACCATTTTCTGCCGTTTATTATTCCTAGTCATTTCTCCCATAGACAGCTGAATCGGATGTTCTAAAACTATCGCAAAAATGAGCGCACTTCCGCATTGAAGAATAAGGTCAATAGAAGAACCCGGTTTGGGTGCCTCAAATAACTATTCAGTTTTCAGTACTCAAAACAAAAAAATTCTTAGTGTGAAGAACATTTAAATAAACTAAAGATCCAGTTTTTCCCATATTATACAATCTTTTGAGGAATGAAAAAGTTCTTCTTTATTGAACCTAGTACATGGCAATAAAGAACCTATTTTTAAGTGTACAGCCTACAAAAGGAAGAAAACCAAACTCCCCAAAGAGACAGAGCAAACAAATAAATATATTAAACAAGACTGAATATTCTACAGCAAAGAATATTTTAAATCAATGTTTTCCCCTCAATATGATGTATTATTGCATATAAAACACATCCTCTCTTTTTCCTGCTCTTTCTCCTTTATGTGCATAAGCATACAGACACACACATACTCACAGAAACATACACATACACAAAACATGTTCCAAGCATATCTTTACAACTTTATCAATGAAAATCTTTTGTGAAAAAAGAAGTTAATGACATTGGGGAAACTAAAATTAAAAAGTCTTTATAACAAGGATATAACAGCTGTGAACTTGCAGAATAAGCACTGAAATTGCATTAATATTTTTGTCTAAAACCGGTAACTCTTAGAAACCTTTAACCGATATAAAATCCTGATAAATACAAATATTGATCTTAAGTTTTTTTTTTTAATCCCGATTAAATAAAATGCAGTTGGCCACTGAAAAATAATCATTCGTTGTCTGATAGCAAAAGGACAGCCTACCTGTATATTTCATGGATCACTACTTACAGCCTTAGTATTGGTAGAAATGCAACACTGTTGAGTGATGCAAAGACTCCGCACACGCTCAATCAATCAATAAATCAATACAGTATCGCTCTATCTCTTTATCTCGCTTCTCCAGGAACTGCATCAATAGCTAAACCATTGTAGTTACTAAAACTATGTTTGGAAAGATGCATCAAATGAAAATAGTCCTAAAGAAGAGCCTGTTATTGACCACCTTTGATGAAAGACAAATACTGTCTTTAAGTTGTAACCATAATATAAGTAGAATAATGTGGCGTTAAATTATAAGAAAATTACTTTACAAAACGATTTCATTAGTTGATTTTAGCTAATGTATTTACTAACATGAATTAATAATGAACAATATTTGTACAGCACTTATTAATGATAATTAAACATGTGCTAATGCGTTATTAAAATCCAAATTCATGCTTTTTAACATTAGTTAATACACAATGAACAACTTTATTTTCATTAACAAATGTTAACAAAGATAAATAAATGCTGTAATAAATGCATTGTTCATTGGTGGTTCATGTTAGCATATGCATTACCTAACAGTAAATAATTCAACATTATTGTAAAGTGTTACCAAATTATGTACACCCATCATTAATTCTTTATTATTATTTTTACAAATAAAATCTAAACATTTTACAGGTTTGTCTAACAAATTGTGTGAGATGTTTTGGCTGAAGGAGGCAGTTACAAGTTTCTGCTTCCAGATGCTTTGATTTCCAGGTTGCGCACAGTCCACTTAAGAGAACCACCAACCTGGAATAAGCTGTTCCTCATGGGGGAACAAAGAGGGTGCTTCAAATTCCAGTCTGTCATTTTGATCTTGTGAAGCACATTGCTGAATTGCTTTTTATAGAGGTGACTTGATGCAAACTACTTATTTTAGAAAAGGACAGACTGCGACAGCATCCACTTCAGAGTCCATTTTTCATAAACAGAGCTTCACAGGGAAGAAATGTATGGCTGAAAAAATCTGCTTGGCAACAACATTTTAGGAATCAATATTACATCATTGAGTTAAATATGAGGCTTGATTTTAATAGTGTTTTCTTGCTAAAGAACTAAACATAAATCAAAGCGCTGCTATGATTAAAATAACTGCTCAATCGTTAACAGACATGCATTTGTGGTAAACTTCACACACACACACACACACACCCACACACAAAATGTAATAAGAAAATGTAGAAATATGTGCCTTTTGCAGTGCACCTATTATGTCTTTTTTCAAAGCTATAGAATTAGCTTGTGGTTTAAACAGTCATGTATGACTCTCAAGCATTGCTGTGCCTGATAGGGAAATTCCACCACCACACTCTTAATTATATAGAACAGCATGAGTGTCATATTTCAGTAATCAATCACCCTTCATTATTATAACCAAGGATGCAATATCTAGAGAAAGCTCTCTGTTAGTATTCCTATTCACTGGCAGTTATATGCTGGCAGAAATAAAATGATATTAGAAGATTATGAATGATATGCTTGCTCAAATTAGGGGCGACACAGTGGCGCAGTAGGTAGTGCTGTCGCCTCACAGCAAGAAGGTCACTGGTTCGAGTCCCGGCTGGGTCAGTTGGAGTTTCTGTGTGGAGTTTGCATGTTCTCCCTGCGTTAGTGTGGGTTTCCTCCGGGTGCTCCGGTTTCCCCCATATATGTATATGTATTAGTGTATGGATGTTTCCCAGAGATGGGTTGTGCTGCGTAAAAACGTGCTGGATAAGTTGGCGGTTCATTCTGCTGTGGCGACCCCCGGATTAATAAAGGGACTAAGCCGAAAAGAAAATGAATGAATGGATAAATGTTTGCTCAAATTAGCTTCATAAGATTATAAAGTGCTCAAACTGAAATACAGTAATCTTTATGCAAGTTTTTAGATTCCTTCACACACATTTTTCAGTAAGTAAAACTGCTTTTTATTACAAGATAATATAATTCCAACATAGGCAGCTCGAAGGTCACAGGTTCGAGTCCCGGCTGGACCAGTTGGCATTTCTGTGTGGAGCTTGCATGTTTGTTTATTTGGCAGGGACAGGTTACATTAATTAGCATTTCTGCAAATGCACCAGAATTAGCCAGGAGGCTATTTTTCATGTGTTGTCTTCATGTTCTCCCCGTGTTCACGTGGGTTTCCTCTGGGTGCTCCGGTTTTCCCCACAGACATGTGCTATAGGTGAATTGAATAAACTAAATTGTCCATAGTGTATGTGTGTGAATGTAAGAGTGTATGGGTGTTTCCCAGTAATGGGTTGCAACATATGCTTTGTAAAACATATGCTGGAATAGTTGGCGGTTCATTCCGCTGTGGCGACCCCTGAGGAATAAAGCCAAAGGAAAATAAATAAATGAATAATTGCAACATTTACCAGCATGAGCGAATTGAAACTTGCTAACTATTTGTTAACCATTTGTTACATATGGCTAACAGAGTTTCATCATTATTTATTGGAGTATGACTTATAATAATGTTAATCAGAATATCCAAGCGAATCTCTTCATGTTTGAGGTTTAATACACACGTCCACTGCAGGATGCGTGATTCCACATGTCTGGAATTAGTGCTAATATATGCAGTTGATCAAATGTGTGATTTAGCAGTAACCTTGTCCTGACAAAATGAAATCATTAACGTGTCTGAAGATGGAATGAATGTTTAATGATATGTTTCCATTTACATAAGCAGCCTTTTAACTTGATTTAGTTCTCCTGCAAAGTAAATATGACCTGCAGATTGCATCGTTGCAGACATTGATAGACCAACTACCGCAATCCCCTGGACATTAGTATGTAGAGTGTGAGCTATTTAAAATGGGTATGTTGATAGGATCAGCTGTTCGTAACAGCTTCCCATTTGAAAACTTATCAAGCCTCAGCTCTCTATCACAGAGTAATCATGTGCAGGCTAATAGGTTAATGCCAGCTACCTTAATATTTTGATAAATATGGTGATGTTGCACTACAGCTGAAATTGATAGATGGCTTGATAACCTGTTCTAAATAATAAGCCACACATCAGCTCTCTTTTATGGTTTGTACTAGTGACTGGAGGCCAAAGAAAGTCTGTGCTTAGCTGTGAGCTATTGGAATTGTGACACTTCCAGATTTTTGGAGGGGATACCTATTACTTCTCTCAGGCTTGCCAGCCACCTTACTGTATTTTTACCCCTCGGCTTTATGATTCTTTGGCATGCTGCCTTCCTGGAGTTAATGGTTGTGAAAACTGGAAAAAAGGCCTTTGTTGTCAGTATATGGAGGTAGGAAGGCATCAAGGAACATCTGAATTTATAACAGTGCCTTTATCCGAGTTGGCTTTTGAAGGCAATGCAGAAGTGGATCCTAAAATATCTCCTGATACTGTGTGGTTCACAGGTGGTGGAGAGAATAATGAAGTAGCTTGAAATTATTGAAATCGTTCAATATCTTTTCCCCATTTTATCAATTTTTTAATCAGTTTCTTTAAAGAAATAGGCACTGCATGAATACATGACAGCTTGTCTGGATTCTGTTTGCATACCATAACAGGGCCTTCATTTGAGCTATATTTACTTTAGATGTAGATCTTTACTTCGTATAGTATCTTACAATCCGAGGCGGTTTATGCTTGGTGGATTGATTGGTGTGACTGAAAATTATTCACGATTTACATATTATCCCCAGAAGAGCATTGATAAACATCTGAATCCAGTGTTTCCACAACAGTACCTAAGAAACTATAAACATGTTACACATAACATTTTAAAATTGTGGTGCATACAAGATAATATTTTATGATTATCATAGTAGTGGGAGCACTTCAAATAAATTGAAGTATCAGATTGTTGTAATTTATTATTATTTTTTTTTACAATTACAGCTTTCTGGACTTATCTAAATATGTTCAGGTGTTTGTTCGTCCAAACTTTCACAAGCACCTTTATACAAATTAATCAAGTGAATTATGTCAGTAAAGCTAACTCTGAAATGAATAGTGAATATCTAGCACAGACTTTCAGATGAAGCGTTTACTACACAGTCATAGTTGACTGACAAGCTATGTAATAATGCTATGTTATATCCCTGATGATTTACTGAAACTGATATATGACTGATATATTGTTATCCAATGCAATCTCACCGCAATTAGTAACGTTTTGATTTAAAGGCTATTTTGTACGATCTCATTCATTTTAAGGGTAGGGTTAAGTGTGGGGTTGGGGCAGTCTCCTTAATGAAAATCTAATATAATTAGGTGAATTCATGCAAAATAAATTAGCCATTTCTTTGACAGTACGTAAAATAGTTATGTTTCCTTGAGAGATCAGGCTGTGTTATTGAGACAGCCCAGATGTCTCTACAAGTTGTATAGTTCATATGTGAATGCTTCTCATTACCAGATAATCTAGGCAGAATTTCCTAACTGAATGTGGTCCTGTGCCAGATTTTATTATTTTTTTCAAAGATTGTCAAGAAGCATAAATTTAGAATAAATATACTTAAAACTCCTGTAGTGTGAGCCTGGATTTTTTAACTGTTGTTTTTTGAAGGCAGTGTATTTTGTACAGTATGTACTTTAGATGCTTTGCTGTCTAAAATATCACACCACCATGTTTTGTTCACGGTACATTTTCTTTCATTTTTTTTTTTTTCTTTTTTTCATTTTTCAGCATTTGAATAATTTTTTGATAAATAACCACCATACAAAGGCATCAGTGTTTGGATAAAGGTCTCCAGTGTGTGCACAGAAGTATGGTCACAATTACCAGTCTTCAGTAAATGTCTGTGGGCTAAATTTAGTCTTTTTATTAAAGATCCACACAACTGTGAATTTCACAAGAGGGAGAAAAATTTTCTCATGCAGATTTCAGCAGCCGATTCCAATGTTATCACTCGATTGAATGGGCATTATCAGCTGATAGCTATACTTACTGGTAGGCTCAGAAGGCTGTTATCATCCATCCACATAGTTATTCAGCTATAGATCACATACGGCTGTGGCCGGAAGTTAATGAGAGTTATTTATATTATTTATTAAATTTCCCATTAATTGTATTTTATTAACGTCTACCCCAACCCTAAACCCAACCGTCACAGTAAGGTAAAAACAGATCAACTGATTAATCATGTGGATGGATGATAACAGCCTTCTGAGCCTACCAGTAGGCACAGAATGCCCCTAATGGCCCATATTTATCAGCTGATAACCACTGATCACAGCCATTCAATCGAGTGATAACATTCAAAGCAGGTGATTTCACAATGGGTTTCAGTTTACAGAAATTTGACGTGCTGACAAACAAAGTGTTAGAAAGTAATGTTTCGTGAGCTACAGTATGACAGTCATTTCTTTCCTTCATTATTTTTGGTGAAAGTTTTGGCAATGTGACTGCACCTGCATATAATGCGATGCCTCATCGACTTTGGTTTGAGTCCTGCTGACTTGATAGAATAAAAAAGATTTAGAATTAAAAGTGCAATCATCCTGTCATTGTTGTGATTGTATCACTCCATCTCATTGGTCTCAAATATCCATCTTAGTGATCAAAGTACAGCCATATCATAACTTGTGGTTTAAGTACCAGCTTGATTTCCTCTGTTATGAATTGTTCTCCAACATCAACATTTTGTTTCTTTACCATTGCTTTAGCAGATATATTTATCAGCAATAATTATGGGAGTCTGAACTAGTCTCATCTTCATCTACAGTCTGATGTCCTTTTAAATATTTTGTCTAGGTCAGGGGTGTCTAATCCGGCTCCTGAAGGGCCAATGTCCTTCAGATTTTGGCTGCAACCAGGAAAACACTTTCCTGGATGTTTCTAGGAATCCTGCAGTCACTGATTAGCTGTTTTTTTAATTAGACACTAAACTCTGCAAGACAGTGGCTCTTCAGAAACAGGTTTGGACTCCCCTGGTCTCAAGACTTCATAGGCGTCTTGCCCAGTGCCAAATGATGTCATATTTCTTGAGCACTAGTCGAGTCAGCGGTCACAAGGGCAACTAATCTCAATTTCTTCTCCATAAAGCTCAAATTTATCTGAGCAGCTCAAATTTATTTAGCAGCTGACATGATTTTGATGTTCAGTTCTAGACTTATTCTTCAATATTCCCCTTTGACTTTCTTCAGCTGATGGATTACACCTTAACACTGCCATTATCTGAGTTTTTTTAAAGTAGAATCTTTGCTGTCTACCCACAACCCTTCACTCTAAATTCTAAGAACAACATTAACAATTTGTTGATATCAGCTGACTGTAAAATTTTAATTGTCTTAACTAGTCTTTAGGGCTGCAAAACATAGTTTCAGCATGGACATCACAATGTGTTTATTCGCAGTAGTCACATCGCAGTATCAACAAAGTTGAGTTGGGATTATAGTTTATCATCAATTAGGACTGTACAGTGTTATTTTACATTTTACATCAAATTTGATTATTCAATTACTTTACCTGAATATCTGACATTGACATTCGACTCTTTGGAAAACCATAAAGCACTACTTATTTAACTTTATCGTTGCTCTTTCTTATTTATTTATGCTTGCAATTTGTTTGATTTACTCTGCTACAAGGTTAATCCAATCAATCTAAATAAATCCATTACAAATGGAGCTACTTAAGTCATCACAATGTATATATATATATATATATATATATAATATTTCTGTTCTATTCCTTGTTATGCAGAAAAGCCCACAGTAGTTAGATTGATTTCACATAATTTTATGAAGAAGACTTACTGATTTATTTTTTTAAGAACACACAATTTTTTTTATAAGTCTTTTTACTGTTGTTGGTTTTATATGTCGCCATTATGGTGATTATTAGTCCCTTTGGTTGAGCATTGTAAGTTATATACACATATATGCAGTTGCAGTCAGAACTATTAGCCCCCCTGAATTATTAGCCCCCTGTTTATTTTTTCCCCAATTTCTGTTTAACGGAGAGAAGATTCTTTTTACACATTTCTAAACTGAATAGTTTTAATAACTCATTTCTAATAACTGATTTATTTTATCTTTGCCATGATGACAGTAAATAATATTTTACTAGATATTGTTCAAGACATTAAGTTGTATTTTCTATACAGCTTAAAGTGACATTTAAATGCTTAACTAGGTTAATTATGTTAACTAGACAAGTTAGAGTAATTAGGCAAGTTATTGTATGAGAATGGTTTGCTCTGTAGACTATCGACATCATTTGGGAAATATATAAAAAAGAAAAAAAATTTAAAGAGGGGCTAATAATTCTGATTTCAACTGTGTGTGTGTTTTACTTAAAATAGTTAGTAATAATTGATTAATATTTAGTCATTTCTGATATTTAATTTATCTCTTAGATTGTTGAGCTACTTAGTGTAGCCAATTTTACTAATAGAAAAAAACACGTTGTTAATACAAAGTTCCATTAAGATAATTTTTTTAATTAACTTCTTTAAAATATCTTTGTTCAGTTTGAATAGTTTTCATAAGTAAAGTTATTTTACAATTGAACTGCTTCAAAGTTGGTAGAAAGATTGTTCAATTTTTCGCTTTTTTCTTTTAACATTTAAATCCATTTCTTTAGAGAAAGAATCCCTACGGAATTACACACCTTTCTCTCCATTATTAACTACAAAGCCCACTTGAAAAAAAAAAACTGACAGGTTTTGTGTTCTTCCAGGATATTTTTGGTTCTCCCCATGTTGTCTGGTTTCCTCAGCAGCATAGCTGGCAAAGGCCACTTGTGTTTGCTGTGAGATATACAGTGAACTGTGCTGCATAGATTGTCCCTGAAACTCCTGCTGGAACAAAGAGATCCCAAGTGTCTTTGTTTCTGTGGCTGGATGGCAGGTTTCTTTTCTTCTCGCTGTTACAGCGACACCTTCTAAAAATGGGATGCCCGTGCACTTGCTGTGAGATTCAGTGAGTAACACTCTCCTGTGAGCCTGTTTGGCGACTTGATGAAACACCACTCTTTGGGGAGATGGGCTGTAGCTGACAGTGTCCTTGTGCTCCCAGAATAATTTGCATGCGTTTGCTCAATATTATACATGTGGCAGATGTTAATCCAGAATTAAGCATGTGTATTTATTTTTAAATCTATTTTGGGATTTAGATATGTCACTTTGCTCTTCGTTGCGCTAATTTGTGGATCCTGAGCAAAGCCAGGGCAGAAATCATATCGTCCTTTTTTTTTTTAGCGCATTACAAGCACACCCTCGTTTTCTTATTCATGCATAATATGAGCCCTCCGGCAAAAGTTCAATTAAGGAATCTTCTTATGATTGGGGGAGCGCTTAAACTGTAATGGAGAAAAGAAATTTGCTAAAAAGCATGTCAGAATGATTTTAGGCATTTTTTCGTATTTCTGTCTTCGTGTTACTGATACTGAGCTATCAATAGCTTTGTGAATACAACCCAACTGTGTGCAGTCTGTAATCTGTGCTGTGTGCACACATGCATGTTTATGAATGAATGAGTCAATTTATACCCAAATTGATGAAAAAAGATTGATTTCTGACACTGAAGTCTGTAAAATCCATCTTAACAATCACATCGGCTATTTCAGTGTCTCTAACTCTTTTCTTATCTTTACTATTTATAGTCATAAAAGTAATGGCTCCAAAAGAGGGTTTTTGGAGTGATGCCATTTAAGAATAATTTTTGAATTCTTTCAAGAACCTTTTAGTGTTTAAAAGAACCAAGTATTTCTCATAGTGGAGAACAGTTTAATGATCTAAAAAATCACAAATAAAAAAATTAATTAATTAATAAACAAATAAATGAATGAATGAAGAATACAGTAAATAATAAAACATGGATGTTAATGGTTCTTCATGGAACCATCAATGACAATAAAGAACTCTTATTTTTAAGAGTCTACAGGGGTTGGTCTGTGATTTTATTGCTGTCTGAATCAATAGAGTCTGTATTTTTCTCTCGACACTTGCATAAAAATCCCTAGTCGAATTACCCACTGGTTAAAAAAAAGAAACACCAAGGTTGTGTGGTAATTTAATTGCCATCCGTATCCACATCTCCGAGTTTACAAGAGGGATGAAGCCAAAAGTCATTTAGTAAATCCTTTTTGATCACTGTCAAGCACCGTACGGTAACTGTTGCGCTTGGCAGTAATTTGCATGCGTTTTAAAGATGGACGCATTCACCATTGAAATGCTGGAAAGTATTTTTAGTAACAACACGAGAACAAGACTCCCCTACTGAGAGTGGAAGTGATGAAGAATGAAAAAAAAGCACATAATCATATAAAATAGGCCATTATTATTGAAGCAACAGGTATGCAATACAATTTTAAAATGTGTATTCATATAAAATAATATACATCAAAAATATAAATCAAGTAGCTGTGTCAAGTCTAATCAAATCACTTAATTCATGGTATACTTCTGAAATCAGACATTTCTGAAATAGATTTATGACCCTGGACCACAAGCCCAGTTTTATGTTGCACGAGTATATTTATAGCCAAAATGACATTGTATCAGTCAAAATGATTTTTCTTTTATGCCAAAAAATCATTATAACATCAAGTTAATATCATGTAGTTTTTTAATACGTATAATTTGATACTCTTTTTTAAATTTATTTTAGTTTTAGTAGTTTTGTAATGAAAATGAGAAATAAGAAATGTTTCAAAAAATGTTTTTAACTAATTTTATATTTTAAAATTTCACAAAATAACTTTTATTGTATAAACTATATATTGAATATTATTACTGAAATACACTGACTGCCCACTTTATTAGGTACACCTTACTAGTACCGGGTTGGACCCCCTTTTGCTTTCAGAACTGCCTTAATCCTTTGTGGCATAGATTCAACAAGGTATTGGAAATGTTCCTCAGAGATTTTGGTTCATATTGACATGATAGCATTACGCAGTTGCTGAAGATTTGTTGACTGCACAACCATGATGCGAATCCCCCTTTCCACCACATCAAGGTGCTCTATTGGATTGAGATCTGGTGACTGTGAAGGCTCATTGTTCTCGAGCACTCATTGTCATGTTCAAGAAACCAGTCTGAGATGATTCGCACTTTGACATGACATGTTATTCTGCTGGAAGAAACCATCAGAAGATGGGTGCATTGTAGTCATAAAGGGATGGACATGGTCAGCAACAACGATCAGGTAGGCCATGCCATTGACACAATGCTCAATTGGTACTAATGGGCCCAAAGTGTGCCAAGAAAACATCCCCCACACCATTACACCACCACCACCACCAGCCTGAACCATTGATACAAGGCAGGATGGATCCAGGATTTCATGTTGTTGACACCAAATTCTGACTCTACTATCCGAATGTTGCAGCAAAAATCGAGACTCATCAGACCAGGCAACGTTTTTCCAATGTTCCATTGTCTAGTTTTGGTGAGCTTGTGTGAATTGTAGCCTCAGTTTCCTGTTCTTAGCTGACAGAGCTTAGCTTAGCCCATCCGCCTCAAGGTTTGACGTGTTGTGCCTCAAGGTTTGATGCTCTTCTACATACCTCGGTTGTAACGAGTGGTTATTTGAGTTACTGTTGCCTTTCTATCAGCTCGAACAAGTCTGGCCATTCTCCCCTGGTATCAACAAGGCATTTGTGCTCAAAGAACTGCTGCTCACTTGATATTTTCTCTTTTTCTGACCATTTTCTGTAAACCCTAGAGATGGTTTTGCGTGAAAATCCCAGTAGATCAGTAATTTCTGAAATACTCAGACTAGCCTGTCTGCCACCCACAATCATGCCACATTCAAAGTCACTTAAATCACCTTTCTTCCCCATTTTGATGCTCAGTGTGAACTGCAGCAGATCGTCTTGACCATGTCTACATGCCTAAATGCATTGAGTTGCTGTCATGTGATTGGTTGATTAGAAATGTGCGTTAATAAGCAGTTTTACCTAAAAAATGGCCGGTGAGTGTATGTTTGTATGTGTGTAAAGCTGTATAATCTTTTATCATCATTATGTCTTTGAATCACACTTGCTGTACATGTGTTTTGGAGACACAATGTAATACAATACCGTTTTTCCACCTGCTGGGTGAAATTTGACTTTCAGGTATAAACAAGCCAATTTACTATCTTTGATATTCCAAAATAGGATTAAATGATAATTGCATTTAAAAGCCCCGTTGTAATATATTAGCTCTCCTAATTCGTTTAGCAGAAATCTAACTTTGTTATGGCACCCCTGAAAGTTGCAGGACCCGACTGTGTGGACATCTGCCGAGCAGTTCTCCTTCAGACCTCGGAGTCTTTACACACTGAAAGAGGAGCTTTGCAGCACACGTCACACACACTTTTATTAGAAAACAAGACAGGGTGTTCTTCATAGAGGTTAAACATTACCATTCAGTGTCTTTTCCTGCCCCTTAAGAGGCATCATTCAGCTGTTGTTCAGCCATTATAACACATTTGTTGTGGAGATATGGATGCTTTATATTAGCTTGTTTAACTTTGAAGCATCTGTTTGAAGGTCATACGTGTTGTACTGGTTCAATAGTTCAGTGGCTTGAGATGTAAATATTACCTTTGACTGCACTATAAAAAATATGTACATCCCCGCTGGGCCACTAAGGTTAATTAAGTAATGTAAATGAGGGTGATGCATGATGATGGGGAAGAAATGAAAAGAGAAGGAGTTTCTGACGGTAATGACTTTGGGAAGATTTGTTGAGATGAAACAATTTTAATATTCAGAAAATGAAATGAGTTTCTCAAACTCATCTGAAACAATTTTATGAAACCAGTCGTAAAATGATTCCCAGTCTTTTGTTGAGTGTTAAGTTTCAGCTGCAAAATACTGCATTCACATGTGAATTTGATTTATCCTGTAATACCAATATCACTTTCTGTATATGCCATATTTGGTGTGTGTGTGTATGTGTGTCAGGAAGTTTTGATTATAATTAAGCATTTTAAAGAATAATTATGCCAATTTTCAACTGCAAAAAAAAAATCCATCATCTAATGCACTCTTGAAAGTCACTTCTACATTTTTGTAACCCTTCATGAACATATCATGCCTATGATAGAATATCACAGGGGTGCTCAAGCATATTCCTAAAGATCTACCTTTCTATAGAGTTCAGCTGCAACCGTGATCAAACACACCTGTCTTTAATTACCAAGTGCTCATTTAGATCCTTCTTAAGCTACGGTCACACCGTGCTTTGTGTGTTCGAAATTCTGTCGTGCGGCGCTTTGAAAAGGGGCGGGATTAAACATCTCTGTTTAAAGATGATTAGACATTTAAAAAAGCCAGCGATTGCTCCATGCTTTACATTTCTGTCCAGAGAGGTCCTGTTTTGATCCTCGATGGTCTCACGCAGTCAAGTGATGCGATTTTGCAGGTCAGAGTTCACCAAGCTTGAACTTTGCACCGCAGCGACTTGCGAAACTTGACGCATGACCCTGCGTTTCCGGTCTGACGCATTCGCGTGCGTATGAATGGAAGTCTATGGAAGGAAAAGCCCAGTGTGACTGCAGCTATAGTTGGTTTAGTTGAGTTTGATGAAGGTTGAAGCTGAACTCTGCAGGAAGGTAGATCTCCTGGAACCGGACTGAGCATACCTCTAATATTATATAAAAGAAAGCACAACAGACCTTTTTGCCCCTTATTTCCTCTTGTCATGTACTGATTTATGCAAGGCGACATACTTTTAAGGGGCATTTATTATTTTGGAAAGGCAATTTTTTTTGGAAAGGAAACTAATAAATGAACAATAATAATGAAGTGTGGTCAAACAACTGAGTTATATCCAAATACACATGCTATGCCCCATAAGGTCCAAAACCTGACAGGTGGGGAAATCTAAGCTTGTTTTTAATAAAACAAATAAAAATATGCATATAATAAATAATACTAATAAAAATAACATTATACCAAAGCAAATTGTCATGAATAAACTAAAAAAAGCCCCCCAAGATGAAAAAGGCATGAAGGCAGTGGTTTTTATATTTATGTAGAAAGTAATATTTGAAAAAAAAAAAATTGTAATCCTTTAATTCTTTTTCATTTGTAAAGATATTTGCGTATTGCTGTACATCCTGCGTGTTTTAAGCAATATGTAAGCGAGGCGCACAACTAACGCGATCTGCGCTGGGCTTAAGACCTGCTTTCAGCTGGTCTATTGAACAATCTATTTTAGTTTCTCAAAATAGCAACGCACCAACAATGCGCCTTAACACACCTCTTTTCTAGACCGAAACACCCATGAGTCCACAAAGTGGCGCAAATGGATTTGCTATTTAAACAACGTGGCGGAAAACAGGAAAATTAGGGTGTGTTGGTTTAAAAATAGTAACACGTCATGGAAACACGTCTTGCACCTTATTGCGCTGGGTGATAGGGCCCATTATATGTAATTGTGACAGCAATAAGTTTCATTTAAGTCTACAGTGGCAGTTATCTTATCAGTGAAAATGGGTGAAGTCTAACAGAAAGTCTTAAATATCAGGAATATGAACTTATAACAAAAATCAATGAAGATAGTCTTTGCTTTAATAGTAATATCAGTGAAATGGAGGAAAAACATAGTAAAATACACCTTAAAATCTTTTCCTCTGGCACATACAGGGCAACACTGCCCTGCAAAGGCAGAGAGAAGTATCTACACTCAAACTGAACAAAATGCCTTTACGTTTTTTTTCCTTTTTACACCAGCTTGCGTTTTGTACTTACTTGTTTTTCTGAAATGGGAGGAAACTGAACCTGGAGACTTTGTCGAAAGACAGAACAGATGTCTAAGATCCTCTTCTAGACTTTCACTCAATTTTTACCAATTGTGTAGTTACTGCACTTTGCCTTTGTAGGGCAGAACAGTTCACAAGCTGATGTGATTAAATCTTCATCTTCTCTAAACTGAAAGTGTCCTAATTGGGTTTTATTACAGTTCAAGTATATCCTTCAAAGTAGGATTTATGTTTTAAAACAGAGCAATTCAATCACACAGAGCTTTGACAGCTCATATTGCCTCAGTTCTTTGTTCAGCTGTGTTCTGATGGATCACAATAAAGCTGCTCTTCCTGTGAGCTTTTCTGAATGGCATGAGTACTGTGAATATTATCCATGGGTTTGACTTAAAATGTACAATTAGTCCAAACTAAATGACACATCTTTAACATTTCCAGTTGTCTCCTCTATATCAATTTTCATATCATATCATTTTAAAAATAAGCCTTTGTATGCTTGTATGAGTGTGTTAGAGGAGCACAGAGCAATTGTGGACCGATTATGTTACAGATTACAGAGATAAAGTGAACACAATGAGAAGATGGCAGAAGGGAGAAGTAACAAGTAACCTTTGAAATGATTTTTGGCTTGCAAATGTATTTTGCTAGAACAAAAGAGTGATCTGGCTCTTTTTTCATGCTGTATTATCCTAATGTGGGCGATTTTGAATTTTCATGTTCCACAGGGTCCTGATCGTCAGGTCAGACTGATGTATTTTACAATGTGAATGTCATTTTCAGTTAAAAGTTTCATTTTCCAGCCAGCGGGATGTTATCTTCAGAGAGATGAGGAGCCTGTAAAGTTCAGTAAGGATGGATTTTTGATGGATTTGTTAGAAAAGGTCAATCAAGCAGTGCAGAATGTATTATATATATCAGAGGACAATACTCTAAATATTATTCTAAAAAAACATATATGCTTTTTGGGTTAATTTGTGATCAACATCCGATTGTTTAGGTCTCATTCAGTTTGCTTTAGTCAATTAAATTCTACCTAGTTAGGTTAAGTTAAACAAAGGTCACAAAATTCAATCAACAATATTTCGTTGAACATCAACCATAGAGAAACTTCACATAGTTCTTAGATTCAATGTTAAATTCTGCATATTTTTTTCAGCTTATTGTAATGGGGGTAACACAGAGAAGAGATTAAGATGTTTTTATTATGGATTTAAATACTTTGCTTTATTTTAAACCTTTGAATAACCTATGATTGTTAATAAGCCATTGACCGTTAACTCTTTTCAACAAGCTGGCAATGGCGGAACAGTAGAGAGCAGAACAAAGAAGCCAAACTAAAATTTAAGCCTGAATCTTCTCTATTATCCTGCGATACTCATTCCACAGAGCCACTCGCCCTTGAAATTGTTATATGTATCAACTAAAAGGCCATTTGTGGACCTTTTGGTCTTTAACTCACTCAATAAGATCAGATCACCAGCTCTCAAATGGCACCCAGAGACTTTTGTTAGTTAGGGTTGTCAGGCATGCATGACATACTCAAGAGATGGCTTTCATTGTGGATGGTCATTCAAAATCAATCATATCCGAAAACGCTCAGGTTTTACAGCACTTTTTATTCTGATGTAGCATATGTTTGTTTTTCAGTTCATTGAAATCACAGCATGATGCAAAAAAGCAGTACATCAGCTTTGATCAAACGTTTTCTGTGCAAATAGCGTTAGAAATGCACAGAATATGAATATGTTCCCTGAGGATTACAGTGTGATATGTTTGCAGCTGAGCTACTTTTCATATTTCTAATGGACATTGATTCATTAACAAGTAGTAGTGTACTGTATAATTACACTCATCGGCCACTTTATTATGTACACCTGTCTAACTGCTTGTTAGAACAAAATTCTAATCAGCCAATCACATGACAGCAACTCAGTGCATTTAGGCATGTAGACATTGTCAAGACAATCTGCTGCAGTTCAAACCGAGCATCAGAATGGGCAAGAAAGGTCATTTAAGTGACTTTGAATGTGGCATGATTGTTGGTGCCAGATGTGCTGGTCTGAGTATTTCTGCGGCAGTTCTGTGGGCGCAAATGCCTTGTTGATGAGAAGAATGACCAGACTGGTTCGAGCTAATAGAAAGGCAAAAGTAACTCAAATAACCACTTGTTACAACTGAGGTATGCAGAAGAGCATCTCTGAACACACAACATGTCCAACCTAGAGGCGGATGGGTTACAGCAGCAGAAGACCACACGGGGTGCCACTCCTGTCAGCTAAGAACAGGAAGCTTAGGTTACAATTCGCACAGGCTCACCAAAATTGGACAATAGAAGGTTGGAAAAATGTTACCTGGTCTGATGAGTCTTGATTTCTGCTGCGACATTCAGATGGTAGGGTCAGAATTTGGTGGCAACAACATGAAAGCATGGATCCATCCTGCCTTATATCAACGGTTCATTCTGGTGGTGGTGTAATGGTGTGAGGGATATTTTCATAGCACACTTTGGGCCCATTAGTACCAATTAAGCATCATGTCAACACCACAGCCTACCTGAGTATTGTTGCTGACCATGTCCATCCCTTTATGACCACAGTGGACCCATCATCTGAAGGCTACTTCCAGCAGGATAACGTGCCTTGTCTTATAGTGTAAATCATCTCAGACTGGTTTCCTGAACATGACAATGAGTTCACTGTACTCAAATGGCTTCCACAGTCACCAGACCTCAATCAAATAGAGCACCTTAATAAGGTGGAATGGAAGATTCTCATCATGAATGTGCAGTCGACAAATCTGCAGCAACTGCGTGATGTTATCAAGTCAATATGGACCAAAATCTCTGAGGAATATTTCCAGTATACCTTGTTGAATCTATGCCACGAAGGATTAAGGCAGTTCTGAAGGCAAAAGGGGGTCTAACCCGGTACTAGTAAGGTGTACCTAATAAAGTGGCCGGTGAGTGAGCAATATTGCAGTCAGTCTCTCTCGCTTTCTTTCTTTTATAATATTGATTCAGCATGCATCCATCTCCATAAAAAAAATCCTCAGGATTCTCCATTTCCAAAAAATGTCTAATTTTCAGCCTTGTTTGATTTGGGACCATTCAGCCAGAGAAGGATAAGATAACAGGGTGAAAAAAGGTTCAAAATCAATCATCAGAATCAGACAAGTTTTGTAATAGAAATGCACCTTTTTGCAGATGCTTCTCCGTTCATTGCTTACAGTCTCCTGAGAGTTAGTGTCATGCTGAAGGGCACAGATGAAGCAAGACCTCTGTAACTCTCCAGTTTATGCATTGTCTCATTCGGGATCTGATCTTTTATCCACAGAGCTGTTAGTGCTAGAAACAGTGGTTTCGAAGAAGCAGCCTCAGGAAATGTGTGAGGGGAATGCAAGTATTTAAATGATCAAACTGTCACTGTTGGATAAAAACATTTAATGAAAATAGGACAAAAAGTATAATTAAAAACTGCATTGTGAAAGTTGTTATTCTGGTATTACATATTGTCAAATGCTTTTCACCAAAATCAAACTAAACAATGTTATAAAACGGTGAATGGATTTTATTAATCATTAGTACAGCTGCATCTGAGACATTGCTGCACATTACAAATATATTTGATATGTTTTTTTACAGGTTATAAAGTTTGTTGTAGATCTGTGGATCTATGTTTCTGCCCTATATATTTCACATGCCGAAAAAGAAGTGAGAAAGAATATAGAGAATGTATGATGAATGTTTTTTTTCTGACAATAATGTAATAATGTGTTTAAATAATTAAAATTATCTTAATTAAAATACTCAAATAAGCACAAAAAGTAATGTTAATTCATTCAGTAACCATTTTGCTGAATATAATTTAAAAAAATGTATAATAAATTATTTTATTATTTAACCACTTTTTATCAATTCAATATACTGTATCAATAAAATGTTTGAAATTAGCAATTTTTCCACAATCACAACACAAATTGAGTAAATATTATAGTGCCTTTTGAATATTGGGATTTTCCAAAACAATCTCACGGCAGTTCGTAACTTTTTGATTTAGTGGCTAATTCGTATGAATTCGTACAATCTAATTCGTACAATTTAGTACGATTTGCTCATCCCCCAATGATGGTTGGGTTTAGGGGTGGGGTTAGGTGCCACGCCTCCTTTTTAAAATCGTACAATTTCGTATGACTGAACTCGTACAAATTCGTACGAATTAGCCACTAAACTGACAAAACGTAAAAGACTTACGTTTTCTCATGAGATCAGGCTGGATTTTCACATCGAACAGGTTGTGAAACACTGGCTTAAAGTGATAAATCAAGAGAAAAACTGTTAAAATGGAGGAAAAGGGCAGGCTAACCATTAGTTTTTACAAAAATTGGTGCAACATGTTCATCATTGATCTGCTGAACTACACCTGTGGTTACTCTGATAGGATGCCTGTGTGAACTTGAGGGGAAATGACTTCATAAATCCTCTGAAAATCACCTTGAGACCAGCGGGGTCAAAATCACTGCAGAAATGGATCTTTTGATTTTATTTTCCTGCGTGATTTCATCCTCTTTGCAAATAGTTCCAACAGATTACATTGTACTAAGCGAATAATTGCTTTCTAGATAATTATTGAAAAGCTTTAAGACGTAAAAAGAGGTGATCATTACAGAGGAACCATGCAGAGAGAATGATTCTTTTAAATGCATAAGCGGGCAAGAGCTTTATAACTGCAGCAGACAACCTGTGGTGTGTTCACAAATGACCATCACACTAAGCTATCATTAAAACAAACATGCTTCAGGACTTAAAACTTGAAAGAAGATAGGGGAAATATACCTGCTTCAAAGACGAGATGTATAACATTTAATCTAAAATGTGATTTTAAATGCATATAAAAATGTTAAATGAAAGTAACATTTTATAAAAATTAATTAATTTTGGGTGCAATAGGGACTGACGTAATGGTTTAATATTTTATAATTAAATTAATAGAACCAACTTTAACCCAGTATTTGGGTTAGTTCATATTTTGCCTAATTTAAGTTTAAAAGGCACCTATACGATGAAAATAATCTTTTGGAAGCTGTTTGGACAGATCTGTGTGTAGGTATAAGGTGTCCACAGTCATGTTGGGGTGATATAAAAACAATAAGTCTCCTTTTTTTAAATTCCTGATGTTAAAATAGGATCCAAATCCCTCCCATTTTGAGGCCAAATTGTGTGTGACTAATTGCTGCAGAAAGGCTTGAATTAGCTCCACAACAAATACATCAAATAATCATTTGAGTTCTTACCAAAGTATTTCTCAAAAACATTACATGAGATCTGCTTTCTTCATGTCTGTCACTGTGTTGTTTATCTGACAGAGACGGAGACACACTCGGGGAGAACTAGCATTAAAGGCACAGGCAACAAAAAAGCTACAATGTGTTCAAAGCTGAAAATTCTAATATTCTGAAAGGTAAAATAAATAATCTGATGGGGGATTTTGAGCTGAAACTTTACAGACACATTCTGGAGGCTTATCTTAAATCTTGAAAAAGGGGTAAAAAGCTTTAAATAACACAGCATTTCTTAGAGTTTGTTGAAAGAAAAAGTTCAACTTCTCGAACCATATCACATCTCATTTAAACGCAGAATCAGAGCTTCAACAGACATCAATAAAAACGCTTGTAAACTATCAGGTAACACATTACTTGCCATTCAGAATCCAAAACATGTTAGTTATATAAAAGTCTAATTCCATTATTTTAACAATGTTTAAATAAATTAATCTTGTTTTCTACTTCTAACAATAGCAATTTTTTATGTATATTTCAACAGCAAGTCATTGGAGTAGAAACAAGTATTTTATTTTATTATAATATTTAAAAAAAAAATTTAAATTTGAGGTCTAAATTAATCTGAATTCATTGTCATTGATTGAAACACATTTATTCATGTAAAAATGAAATAAATAAATAAATAAATAAATAAGTGATATATGATACTAAAAAACAAAAATGTATTTTAAATTATTCAAAACTTCAAAAGTCTTGTTTTATTTCGGCTTGAAAAAAACAGTTTTAAATTTTTTTCAATAATTAATTTTTTTAAAGATTTTTTCAATAGTCAAAAATTATTTTTTCAATACAGAATAAATCATCGTTATTCAATAACTTGCCTAATTACCCTAACCTGCCTAGTTAACCTAATTAACCTAGTTAAGCCTTTAAATGTCACTTTAAGCTGTATAGAAGTGTCTTGAAAAAAATCTAGTCAAATAATATTTACTGTCATCATGGCAAAAATAAAAGAAATCAGTTATTAGAGATGAGTTATTAATGTTTAGAAATGGGCTGAAGTTCTCTCCGTTACAGAAATTGGGGAAAAAAAAATAAACAGGGGGGGGGGGGGGGGGGGGGGGCTAATAATTCTGACTTCAGCTGTATACGTAAAGATTTAAAATGGCACTACATCAGTGTTTTGGAATATTTTTATTCAATTTTATTTCCCTTTTTTATTTATTTAAATAATCAAAAACATACATTAATTAATTAACATAACAATCAACACAACATACATATAAACATAGTGCTTTAACATTGTGTACATATAAACAAAGACAAAAAAAATGAAGACAACATCAGTAAAATAAAAAAACCTGTCAGCATCATTTTGCAGTTACAGTTACATTTGTCTTTGGAAGTAAATTATGAAAGGACGCCACACGGCAGTGAACTTGGACCCAGAACCATTTAAATTAAGTCTTATTTTTTCCAAACCAAGGAAATGCAACACATCATTGGACCATTGTTTAAAAGAAGGGGGAAATGATTGTTTCCAATTGATTAAAATCAAGCGTCTTGCCAAAAGAGAAGTAAAGACAATGCAGTCCGATTAACTTTTTGATAAATTGTTATTTTCATTTACAATACCAAAGACAGCAGTTAAGGGAGCATTCCAAATATTTTTTATTAACATTATTTAAAATTCATATTTTTTATAAAATTTATATATTTTTTTTATTTTGGAATATATATATATATATATATATATATATATATATATATATATATATATATATATATATATATATATATATATATATATATTTCCAAAATGTATTAATGTATTTTTGTCCTAAAAGTTAAAAAGTCTTAACAACACCACTAACATTCCAGGGTTTGTTTGAGTATTTCTATAAAAACCTTATACAGAGTTAAAATGTCATCAAAACAAGACAAGAAGATTTTTTTGGTATATAAACTATTGTTTTACTAAATGGCATTTTACTGTGCTGTAAGACGATGTTTAATTTGTTAAAAAACTGTTGTTAAAATAAAGAAAAGAAGCAGGATACATTTTAATTGAAAAAAATTATTGACACTTTTATTTATTTGATGCTTGAAAATCCATTTTATCTGTGTGAGTGATGAATAGTTGCTTATATGTAGAGTTCATCAAGTATTTTTTTGCAGGTTTAAGCAACTCAGAATCTCACCAGAGTTGAGGTGAAAAATAATGGTCTCCCTTCACCTGCAGACTTCCCTTCCCTTTTCCCTCTCCATGTTTTACACGAGTTGCACAGGTTCATAATTCTCAATTCTGCTGAGCATTAATTTAGCAGCGACAGAAGGGGATCCCTGGAGGAAGCCAGGTGACAGCTTCATTTCAAGCCTCTTTAATGTTGTGTGGCTGCTAAGTCTCCAGCTCAATTCTCAAAAGCACCATAAAATTCCTCAAGCACAAAATATTAGAGTTTTGCACAGCAGCTTTTCAATTTGTGTTTGTCATGCGAATAAGGGCTTAGCAGGCTTACGCCGACAAGTTACGGTATATCTGGAGCGTTTATTTAATTGTTGTTAATAAACGTGCCATCGAAAGCTAGATTTCCTGGACTGATCAAGCCATGGTTCAAATCTTTCTTTCTTTCTTTCTTTCTTTCTTTCTTTCAATTTTTACAAAATCAAAAGTAAAGTTTAAAGATATTTAGGCTTAACTGCACAAAAACTAAAAACCTTCTTTTTAATTGCATGCTGTCACTTGTTATGCTTTTACCAGTGTGCTTCCTTGGTTTACGTTTTCAGCACATATCAGTGTCCTTATGCGTGACTTTTCCAATGTAAACATGCTTGGTGGTTCACCTGGCACAGCATTGTGATTGAGAGGGTTTGAAGCATGGTTAAAGAAAAAAACTTGTACTTTTTTTACAACACTGTAAATTTAATAATAATAAATTTAATGTAAATTTAATAAATGTTTATAGCAATAAAAAAATTTACCTTTTATTGTCCAACATTAAAAAAAATCGCTCACTGTTGCTAATCCATTTTTGAAAAATAGCACAATATGTACTCCCAATAGATTCTCCCGTATTTTACAATTCTATCTATCTATGCTATCATCCCGTAAAAGTATTTTCCCGTATTTCTCCTGTATTTTCCGTCTTTCTCTGAAGGGTGGCAAATAAACATTAAAGAGCCAAGCCTCCCTATACGCAACCCATACCGCCGAACCCTTGCTCTTAAATGTGAGTCTGTTCTGCGCTTTTGCTTTGTTTAGGCATGAAAACTCTTTGAAAACTCTCCCCTTCATATGCAATCCTCAAAACAGTCATATAGTGGTGACTGTCAGCTGACGCGCTCCATAGTGATAAATAGACGCTGTTTCCCAAGTGGATTCTGTACACACGATTTGAAGCACAGCAAAAGTCTGGGTTGTGGGTTTGTGTTTGAACAGACATAAACACATAATTAACAATAATAACATCTAAAGATGTCGATCTTGGTGGGTTTTTTTCAAACACAACTAATTTCGTCCTAAATGAGCATAAAAAGTTAGCAATCGAAAGCTGTCATTATTAGATCTGTGCATTTTTAAAGTGACACCTGTTAATGTAATGAAAAGAAAAAAATCTAAAAAATAAGAGATTCATTCGTTGCTCTTTTTAATCAGAATGTTTAAGTTATACAGTGAAGAAACGGCTAATGAGATTTGATAGCTTGATGATTTGATAGATATCTATTTCATTGTAATAGCTTTTAATTTTAATAAGCTGAACTGTTTGCTAATGTATACTATTTAATTTTTCTTTTGTAAATAATAATAATAAAACATATTACTGGCCATTTAACTGTTTATTTACAATGAAACAGCTCCAAATGAACATATGTAGTAATTTGGGGATTTTTTTTAAGGGGGTGTCGGGGGAATCCCTTATTATGGTGGGCATATCCCTTAGTTTCACATCCCAATGTTGACAGGTATGCACTACAATAATAATGTTTTGAAATCTTTAGCTCATACATGAACATGATTTCTCCAGGAGCCCCATAGGGTGTCTTGAAAACCACAACTGCCATGATCCCACACTCAGCCATGACCTCATCAAACCACATCTTTGTTTGTTGTGAATGTGCACCATCTTGTGCCTTTAACAGTGTTTTTAGCACCCTAAAATGTTATTGTCTGTTGATATTCATTTGGGGCATTGGTTTTATAGCAATTGTATTTGTCAAGTTGATCAGTTTTATTCACAGATAACAGCTGAGGTTTTTAATGTGCCATAAAACGACACATGTAACATATTTGGCGCTAAGTGCTTATGTTCCCGCTGATAGTTTGATTATGATTGAGTCATTAGAGAGGCAAAAATGCCTGCTTTGATTTATAAACAATATCATGTTACACATTACAATATTTTTTCGGTAGTCAGTTCCAAAATCAGTCCTTAATTAAAACAGAAGCTCATTGTGATGTACGCTTTTATTTCAAGACATTTATTTTCTTCCTTCATTCAGAGATTGAAAAGTTTGAAGGCGACGAGTTGAGAAAAGATGGCGAGGTGAAGAAATACCTGGATATCATCAGCAACAAAAACATCAAACTTTCAGAGCGCGTGCTGATCCCGGTTCAGCAGTATCCTAAGGTAAGACCTCAGCACAAAAGAGTGATGACGTGACGGTCAAATCAATGTTATAGTCATGTGGAGATCAGAGAGGATCAAAAGCTATTCATCAGTTTTATGGGATTGCTGTGCTCGTGGTAATGACTTAATACGTTCTGTATCTGGCGGGAGCAAACTAGATGCTGTCAGACTCTGATTTGTGCTGCACTGCAGATCTGCTGTTATTTACACCTTATATTTCTGTCCCAGCTGAAAGGGTTGCTGGCTCTCTGAGTAACCGGCACGACACATCTGTTTCTACCTGTTCAAACATTATTCTGCCTCATTTCGTAATCAGGAAATTAGTCTAGTTTTTTTTTTACCCCTCCTTTTTTTTTTTTTTTTACCAGCTGGCCTCTCATACATCTGTTATATTTTGGCTTTTCAGCACCAATAGAGGTGTAAAACTTTTTAAATTAGCAACATGGTCAGTTTGTATCTTGTAACTGCCCCTAGCCATATTTTTTAAAACCTCCAAAAACGTGCCTAAAAACTCCATCTATAGTGTTCATTTCAGCTGAAATTGTATGATTATGTATGTTTTTGAGGTTTGGAAGAATATATAGTGGCAATTAAATGGTACAAATTGATCATATGTTGGCAAAATTGTTTTACTTGCCATTTCAAATGTTACTTAAAGTTCCACCATCTATCTGCATGGTACACAGATGCATATCTTAGGTATATGTGGCAGAAAATACATTCCAAAATGAATTAATAATATAAAAAAACAGCACAATAAATATGTTTTGTGTTTTTAAAAAAGAGTTTACTTAAGAACAGTGTTGGGTGTGTTTAATTAAGTATAATAAATAAATAAACTAAATAAAGTAACTAGTTACTGTAGATAATTTTTCATCAGAAAAAGTAAAGTAAGAGATTACTTTTCATTTTCAGGTAATTGTATGTAGATTGCTTAGCGACTATCAACCGTTTTCTCAGAGGATGACAAGCTGACAAACCATTGCTGCAACTCTGATACAGGTTTTATTCATGGAGAAAATTAAAAAGCACTGTAGTTTGTCTAGTTAATCTACCAAAATGTGTATATTCCATACAAAATATGAAGCTGATCGGTCTGCTCTTGTCATGTAATTCGCATTCTAAAGATGTTTTTAACTAGGTGCAGTTGGAAGGCCCAAGTGGCGTGTCACTCCCAATATGCATGCACAAGCCACACACCTCTATTGGATACAACAAATTTACGCTCAGAAAAAGCATGATATGTAAACGACCACCATCATTTGAGATCTCCAGCAACTTATCTTCTTGCACAGACATGCTGGATTCATTCCTTGGCAGTCCTTTCCAAAGACATCTGTTTCTTACTCATTTTGTTAACTTATGGGTTAAATTTTGGCTAATTTTAAAAATAGTCATTTTTCAAAATAAAAGATTGTTCAGACTCAGATAAAAAATAAAATAGAAAATAATGAATGATTTCTTGTGCAACCCGGTACCAATTGATCCACAGACCGGTACTGGTTTGTGGCCCGGTGGTTGGGGACCACTGATCTTATGGATTGAGCATGCTTAAAGACCTGCTCACACTGTAAGATTTCAGCCATGATTTTGTCATCTGAGACACATTTGGGAAATCCTAAAAGATTCCTTAAATCCTTGGCTAAAATCTGTGGCCTTTGGTCGTTGGTTTGACATGTTCACTGACAGCCACTTAGTGCCCGTTGCAATCAGATTTTTCCTCCGACGAGCTTCTGTTAGTGTCAGAAGATTTCAGACACTTCCCTGTAGTGTGACAACAGCTGGGATGAGCGTCAATCCAAAAATCGATAGGAGCTCCAAATATGATGATGCGATAAATGTGACAATTCAAATGACTGCGGGGAAATATCAAAACAGTTATTTTTTTCTTCCTGGTTTAATTAATGAGACACACAGTTTACGTTTGCTGGGAGGAATCATTTCAGAATGCGGGATAGTGAAAGTGTCACGGGTGGATGACGTCAAACTCCGTGGGCGTTTTCTTTTGTGTTTGGCGCATCTTCTTTGTCGTTTAGTCTGACTTTATGTCAGCTGAGATCTTACAGTGTGACATAGGAGCCAATGTGCATGCAGTCTGACATGCCACAATCGTTCGGGATTATATATAAACATTTTTTTTTTTAAAAATCGCAGTGTGAGCCGGCCTCAAGGAACAGTGAAATAAGTATGTCAATATACAGTATGGTATGTGCAGTATGAAATATTGTGTCATTGCTTTGAAATGTTTTATGTTTCGATACATATAATGTTTATTATTCTTTTCAAGAGTTCACACTTAGCTGATGATTGATAATAAAGCTTGTTTGGTATGCTTTCCCAGGAGAGAGCCCTGAGCTTATGAGATCCTCGAACCTTGGGCTCTCTCCCGTTGCAGGGCAAGAGGGGAGTTTGAGCTCAGGTAGATCTCGATGACTCCCCTCTTGCTTATTGTAGCTAAGTGTTGGATATGGATGGCTAAGAAGAGGTGTACTCACTTAGAGCTTGACTATGGTATAAATTTTGTGATCAATTGCTTAGGGTGCGTGTTATTTGGACTGTGGGAGAAAACCGGAGAACCCGGGGAAAACCCACGCGAGCACAGGGAGAACAAGCAAAACTTTGCACAGAAATGCCGCCTGGTTTAGAATTGAACCAGAGGCTTTCTTGCTGTGAGGCAACAGTTCTAATCACTAGCCACCGTGTCGCCCGTTTGAAAAGGAGGGAAAGTAGGGTGTGGGGGTTCTTTAAGATGAAGATATTGAGATAAGAAAACTGGTTATTTAAGCTACGGCACACCGGGCTTTGTGTGTGCAAAATTCTATCGTACGGCGCTGCGAAAAGGGGCGGCATTAAACAAGATGATTAAACATAAACAAGCGAGCGATTGCTCCATATTTTAAATTTCTGTCCAGAGAGGTCCTGTTTTGATCCTCGATTGGTCTCACGCAGTCAAGTGATGCGATTTTGCAGGTCAGAGTTCACCAAGCTTGAACTTTGCACCGCAGCAACATGCGAAACTTGATGCATGACCCCGCCTTTCCGGTCTGACGCATTCCCGTGCGTATGAATGGAAGTCTATGGGAGGAAAAGCCCAGTGTGACCGGAGCTTTATAGTGAGTTAGGAATCAACTGATTGGATAATTGGTCATGAGCTAATGCTGGAAAAGCTGAGAACAAACATAAGCATGTGATCCTCTCGAAATTTGTTTAGAAATGAGCTTCAAAAAGTGTTACATTTTTAAATAAAGCTAAAATGTCCTGTTTGGCTCTGATTTAAGTCGTCATCAAGTTTAATTTCTATTGTCTATGCGGAATTAAAATTTATATGTAGTGCATATATGCATTGAATTTAAGTAGAGATTATTTCTAAAAAAATGTCAAGAGGATCACGTGCTTATGATTGTTCACAGCTGTTCCAACTTTAGCTCATGACTAATTATCCTATCAGATGATGCTTTACTCTAAATAACCAGACTTTTCTCATCTCAATATCTTCGTCTTAAATCCCCCCTCTCAACCCTACTTTCCCTCCTTTCAAACGGGCGACACGGTGGCCAGTGATTAGCCCTGTTGCCTCACAGCAAGAATGCCCTTCTTTTCCAAACCAGGCGACATTTCTGTGCGGAGATTTGCTCGTTCTCCCCGTGCTCGCGTGGGTTTTCCTCAGGTCCTCCGGTTTCCTCCCACAGTTCAAAAACAAGCACCCTAAACAATTAATCCAAAATATTTTAGCCAAGCTCCAAGTACACCTTCTCAGCATCCATATCTGACACTAAGCAGGGGGGGGAAACATCGAAATCTGCCTGAGCTCAAACTCCCTTCTCACCCTGCAACGGGAGGGAGCCCAGGGCTCGAGGATCTTATAAGGTCAGGGCTCTCTCCCGGGACAGCATGCCAAACAAGCTTTATTATCAATCATCAGCTAAGTGTGAACTCTTGAAAGTTATGTTGAGTCAGGTAATTTAATAACTTGAGTAACTGAGTTACTTTTCAGACACAGTAGATAAAGAAATGTAATTTAAGTACAATTTTAATTATGTAAATAGTAATTAGTAACTAATTACATTATGTATTACCCAACACTACTTAAGAACATTTTAAATACCTGAACTTTATCAGTGTATGTTTATTTTATGAAATTTCCATTCAGAATGAATCTCTAGGAAATGATTCATTGATTTTACAAACTGATCTGCATAAGGTTTTATATGTGTTAATGTGATTATATTTGAACTATCATGAATTATCTGAGTGGTTATTAGAGCATGACACGTTTTGCAAAAGTTTATCAATAAGTACTTTTACATTTATTACTTAAGTACATTAAAAATCAATGTTTGACAAGTTGAAAAGGATGATTTCCGCCTAAACTGTAATTGTCAGTTGGTTGGTTAATCTTCCTTTGGGGGTTCCACTTTTGCAGTGATTGTATTTGACAAGTTGATCAGTTTTATTCACAGAAAACAGCTGAGGTTTTTAAATGTGCCATAAAACAACACATGTAGTGTATTTGGCACTGAGTGCTTATGTTTGGTTCCTGCTGATAGTTTGATTATAGTGATTCAGTCATCAGAGAGCCAGAAATGCCTGCTTTGTTTCATGTGGAAACAATATCACATGTTACACATCACATTTTTCCCAATAGTAATACAATTAGTGCTTAATTTCAGATGGAAACCTGTTGTGATGTACATTTTATTTGAGGTAACTGATTGTTTACTTCAGAATACTCTATTGTTATCATGTTTGGTACACGCAGCACTTTTTTATTCAGCATTGTGCTGCTTTAAATTATACTTTGGAAATGAGTGAGGGAAAAAAGGCCATGAGCATCACACAGACGGATCCATAAAGCTTCTGAGCTTCTCATATGCTCTCTCGTTTTTTTTTTTACTGTTTCTGCTTTAGGAAATGAATCCCTGAAGTACTAAAATGTGCAGACTGTTTGATGGGTTTAGTAGATTTGTGCTGTCGAAAAAGAGTACAAAGAGCACGCCTTAGGTTTAGATTTTACATGTCTTGTTCGAGGTGTAACAATGGATTTTTGTTTTCCCAAATCCCTCTTTCCTCAGGATATTGGCTGCTTTGTAGTTATGGTAATTTTATGGAAAACCTCTCTTGTGATTATTCCTGAAATGTGAGAAATATCTTGTACAATGACGTTGCATTGATTAGAATGAAGTGTAGGTTATGCAATTTTACATTTAGTTTTTTGCTACAAGGTAAGAGTATGTATCTTTCCCACAAATTTTAGCAGGTTTTAGTTTGAAGAGTCATGTTTTAACAAAAGTGAATTGTACTTTCATTCTAATTTTAGCAGCTTTAAACAACTTTGGACAGCATATTGACACTATGTTAAGTATTAAAAGTAACTTCTCAAGTTGTAAATGAAACAATTACAAATAAAGACTTTTTTTAGACTTTCTTTTGACTATGTTTTACCATAATTTACTATTTAGGTTTCTCTATCTTCAAACATGTCATGCTTTACTTGACATTCTTTGTTCAACATTCTAATAATTTCTGAGTATCAATTTCTTCTTATGTATAAATTTATTTTGTCATTTTAATTGTTTAATTGTTTGTCTTTTCTGACACTCTAAAATAATAAATTTTAATCATATATTCAGTATAAACTAATAATGAAATTTATTTGTATATGTACTGTATCATCTGTAAGTTTCCAAATTTTGGAAATTTGCAAGTAAGGACCACACCAAACCACACCACACCACACACAATACAGAATAAAAGGAAACTAATGCTCAAATACATAACTACAAATAATAAAAGTGGTACTGTCATGAAATCTGAAACGCGATGGCTATAAATATATGTTCCTACATTTAGAGGCCATTTTAGTAATGTATAAAAGACCAAACTAATTTTTAAAAGATCCTGAAAAAAGGTTAGCTTAACGTTCAAACACAAACTTACCCCAACATCAGCTGATCAATGAACTTGTGGATCATAACAGATAATAGCTAACAGAGTGTAGACTTTATGCTATGCTCTGTGTTACAAATCCCCAGGATTTCAGAATGTGCAGTTGATTAATCCGTGTGTGACGACGGCGCTGTCTTAGAGTTTGGTCTAATCATGCTTGATGAGCGTCTCTGAGGAAGAGCATCTCTGCTGCAGCTCAGTTCAGCAGAAGGAGTGAACTGGAGTCCATCTCGGTCTCTTTGATCCTCTCATTAAATTGGTTTAACTTTAGTTTATATATTTGCATGATGTGAACTCTGAATGGCAGTTTGTTCTTTTTACTTTGACTGTTTTTGCTAGTGTATATAACCACCTTTACATGAATTGCCTGATTTGAATCTTTATTCGTCAGCATTGTTTCAAAGTGATTTCAGTGTTTCAGTGCTGATTATCTTCACAATTTTCTAGGCCCATTGGTTAAAAGATCCTTGTTTTTCAAGAAAAAAAATATTAATTGCAATACATATTCAGTGTTATGCTATAATACAATGCCATACTCAGTATAGCACATTTTTCCTCCAAATTATTGCTGAGCACTTGCTTTAACTATTGAAATAAAATATTTCATGCCTTTACGGTTGCAGTGACAGCAGGTTCTGTTTAATTTAGTTTATTCAGTAAATATTTATTTCACAGGCTCATCTGTGCTGAATTAGCAAGGTTATATATGACAGGGGAACAAAAACCTCTTTTTAAAAAGCTTTTTTTTTTGTTTTTTGTTTTGAGTTGCAGCCCATTAGTGTCCACAATGCCCTTTATGAATTAGACACATCCAATGAATCATAATCATGAAGAGAAAGTACAGTTTTTTTTTGCCAATGTGTGAACTGCTTGTAACAAAACTTAAGAAATAAGACATTCTCCATTATCATTTTTTTTGCCATCAAAAGGATGTAAAGATTATGGCTCCTAGATCCTTTTTTCTGTTTTATACCACATGAAACATAGGTACATTTATACAGATAATGCTGAAGGAGATAATCTGTACTTTAATTTCAGTCAGTCGTGCAAAGAAAATTAGTTTATTCAAACTATAGTCTCATTTAATTATATCTACATAGTCTGTGATCTAAAAATAAAGTTCATAATCAAATTATTATATTTTTGATGACCTCATTCATCAACAAAATGTCAGTGAGTTACAGAACTGGTCATATACTAAATATCCCCATTACTCTGATGCTTTCTTAACAGCTGTTTTTTTACTCTGTTCTCTGAAAGAAAACATTAGTTTCAACTATTAACATTCATTCATTTATTTCCCTTCAGCTTTATCCCTTATTTATCAGATAAAAACCAAAGCGGAATGAACTATTCCAGCCTATGTTTTACACAACGGATGTCCTTTCAGCCACATTCCTGTACTGGGAAACACCCATACACTCTCACATTCACACACTCATACACTATGGCCAATTTTGTTTACCTAATTAACTATTCTGCATGTCTTTGGACTGTGTGGGAAATGGGAGCGCCCGGAGGAAATCCACGCTAACATGGGGAGAACATGCAAACTCCACACAGAGATGCCAACTGACCCAGCAGGGACTCGAACTAGTGACCTTCTTGCTGTGAGGCGACAGGTCTAACCACTGAGCCATCGTGCCACCTACTGTAACTATATACACCATAACCAAATAACATTTCTTGGTTTCACAGCAACAATGCCGACTACTTTAAACTAAACAACATACAGTATACAGTAAGGCCTGTTTGTATATGATGTTAATATGAGTTGAAATTCACCTTAAATTTTTGGAGACGATTTAAAAGAATTTTTACAGTTTAAGGACCAACTAAACTTCTCTAGGTGAATGTGCTGCCCCAAACAATTCAGGAAAAATTGACACCTTAGATACAATCTGCACTTCTGGCACTTATCCACTGCATGGTACGCCGAGGTTGGGTTCGGCATCATTCAGTTCAATTCATCTTTATTTCTATAGTGTTTTTATAATGTAGATTGTGTCAAAGCAGCCTAACATAGAAGTTTTAGTAAATTGAAAATGCTTTAGTCCAATTTTCAGAGTTGAAGTTCAGTTTAGTTCAGTTCAGCATAGTTTAAATTTCACTGCTGAAAGTCCAAACACTGAAGAGTAAATCCATCAATGCGCAGCTCTACAAGTCCCAAACAAGCAAGCCAGTGGCAACAATGGTGAGGAACAAACTTCACCAATTGACAAAAGTGAAGGGGAAAAAAAAAAAACTTGAGAGAAACTAGGCTCAGTTTGGCACAACCATTTGTCCTCTGGCCAACGTATAATCAGTGGTGTCATCCATTCCCTCTGTGTAGTGGGCTGGTATGGATTGCACATTTGTATATTTCACATGTTGTGTCTCTAATTTTGTCACAGCAGTCGAGGCAGTGCAGCTATAGTAATAATCTCACCCACTTTAATTGGCACTAAAGTGGAAATACAAACAAGCCGAGCTGTGCTGAACTGTACTGCACAGTGGAAATGTACTGCCAAAATAAAAAAGTATCAGTTTAAATGACA
The DNA here is from genome assembly GCF_903798145.1 of Danio aesculapii. Lineage (NCBI taxonomy): Eukaryota > Metazoa > Chordata > Actinopteri > Cypriniformes > Danionidae > Danio > Danio aesculapii. Next base: position 29,692,248 of record NC_079447.1, on the reverse strand, counting down.
TTCTTTTGTAGGTGGTAATAACCTTCATGCACAAATAACCTATTTGATTGTTTTAGTAAGGAAACGCTACATACTGTAACCCATATAACTATTATTGTTTCATATTTGTTTACTTTTAAGCAAGTGCCTGAAGAAAGTATATCAATAGTTTGAATTCACAGGCATGAAACTTTTGACAGCAGAAGATAAAGTGTGTGTGTTTGTGCATATAGTATATTGAACTGTTTTTCTACTTTTTTCAGAGAGAGAACTTTATGAAGCTTATACAAATAAATGTCACACTTTCTGATTGAGGATGTTTAGTGTGTTATTTCTCAGTCTCCTCTACATCTTGTTTGGAGTCCAGTTTCTGCTGCTGCACAGACAGACTCAGCAAATATGCTTTAGTTGATGTGTTTTGGATGGTGTCCACCAAATGTTGAATCACCGGATATTTTTATCCTGGCTAGCATTACTTCTGCAACTCTTCTTCCATAGATCTTTTTTTCACATATCTGTATATATTTCATTGTGGCATCACAAAACTACAGACTGTTTTCACTTTCAAATAAAACGCTTGATTTACCATAACGCGCACAGAAGCACAGTCAGTAGTTTGCTGTGAAATATGCTGCTGACAGAGCTCCAGATACCTGATAGAAATCGAGTGAGCGTCGCACACACAGACCCAAAGAAGGCCAGGAGATGAATGAGGTTACCTGAATCACCATCTAGTAAAGCCAAAGACACTGTCGCCATGGAAACCACAGTATTTAGATTTAAGAGATGGGTTTGGGCGATCTATCAAAGGGCATTTCTGCACATCTGAGCATAAATGGAAATTTGTTTTGTGAGAGTCCTTGGATTTCTTTTTTCCCATAGTGCATAGTGTTATTTTGATGAACACTATTCAAAAGGGATAACTGGGACATATGCGTAAACATTTGGGATGGCTTCACTTTTTAAAACATAGCTTCTTTATTGGCATTGAAGGAACTGCTATCTTCTATTGAACCTTTCATTATAGCGGAAAAAAGGTTTTTTGAGATTATTAAAATCTATAAAAAAAAGGTTCCTTTTGAAAGGTTTGTTTGGGAACAAAAAAGCTTCCTCTAAAGCAGTGTTTCTCAACTGGCAGATTGCGACAGGAACATTTTCAGTGGGTTGTGGAGTGTGTGGAGTGTGTGGTAAAAAAAAACTACAAAAAGTTTAATTTTTAACTTACTCTGCTTATACCGGACTTTTATTTTGAAATGCGCACATGACAACCGTACCGTTTGACTTGTGAATTTCATTTAATTATACCAACATATATGTCGAAGCGCAAGTACGACCCCAAATATGTAAAGTATGGATTTACATATATTGTCTACAAAAAAAGGCTTAAAACCTCAGTGTATCATATGTAGTGAGGTGCTCTCACAAGAGAGCATGAAACCTTCTAAATTAAAGCGATATTTAGAAACCAAACATCCCAGTTGCAAGGACAAACCTGTGGGCTATTTTCAAAGACGACTCCAATAGTTGAGGACATCACAAAAGTGTCTAACATCTTTATGGTCGAAACAAGTACAGCCACTCCGCGCATTTTACTGTGTAGCTCACCCTGCAGCAAAGGCCAAGAGAACCCACATAATAGCAGAAGAGCAAATAGCTGGTGGTTATTATGAAAATGGTTATGATTATTTTAATCATTTTACTGTAATTTACTGGTTTGCTAATTCAACAGGATCAGTGTTACAGTTTTATTAACAGTTCAGTTTAGTTCATGGTAATTGAACCTTTCCTTACCCTAACCACTGTTTACAGTATTTGATGTTTTTACTTTGTAATATTTCTATAATTTGAAACATTTTGTTAAATGGCAGCAATAAAATATTGTTTATTTGTAAGTCTTGGTGATTTTCTTATGATTTATCTGTCACTACTTGTGTATGTTCACAAAAAAAAAAAAATACAAATTATAATATTATATTGTAATTCTTAAAAATGTGAGTCGCGGCTTGATGACTATGTAAAAATGTGGGTCCCATGGCCAAACCAGTTGAGAACCACTGCTCTAAAGTATGGAAACACCCCTATAAAGTTCTTCATGACACTTTATTTTTAAGTGTATTGCTTTACACCGTATTCCAGGATATGCATTTTTGGGCTCAGCATAAAATAAAATAAAATAAAATAAAATAAAATAAAATAAAATAAAATAAAATAAAATAAAATAAAATAAAATAAAATAAAATAAAATAAAATAAAATAAAATAAAATAAAATAAAATAAAATAAAATTTTAATAAATTTTAATAAATAAATAAAGTTTACGGGCGACGCAGTGGTGCAGTAGGTAGTGATGTCGCCTCACAGCAAGAAGGTCACTGGTTCGAGCCTCGGCTGGGTCAGTTGGCGTTTCTGTGCATGTTCTCCCTCATTCGCGTGGGTTTCCTCCGGGTGCTCCGGTTTCCCCCACAGTCCAAAGACATGTGGTACAGGTGAATTGGGAAGGCAAAATTGTCCGTAGTGTATGTGTGTGTGATTAAGTGTGTATGTGTTTCCCAGTGATGGGTTGCAGCTGGAAGGGCATCTGCTGCATAAAAATCAAATGCTGGATAAGTTGGCGGTTGATTCCGCTGTGGTGACCCCAGATTAATAAAGGGACTAAGCCGAAAGGAAAATGAATGAATGAATGAATGAATGAATAAAGTTTACTCTACAAACACAACATTCTACTGTTTTCATTTCTACACCCAAGTACAAACAGAAACCAGAAAACAACATGCAGTTTAGCATCACATTGACTATTCATATTACCAATATAAACAACACAACAACAACAAGTGATGTGGCTGAACATTGGCAATGCACCCCTAAAAATGGCCTACCAACACCCATGTTGTTGCGTAATATATTGAGCTTGCATGGGTTTAGAAGGTATTCTATCCCCCTTGGCATCTGATTTGTCATAGAATTCTAATTTAGACTTATCAAATGTCCTATGGGTGCATCTGTTTGTGCAGAGACTCATTAGAGGCACCATTGAGGCTTTGCTTGTTTTGGTGCAGTGCACACTGATGGATCAAAATGCTGCAGTGTGTACAGTGTGTTGTGTGTGTGAGCTATACTATCACTCACATGGGCTGAACATTAAATTGACAAACACATGTTCAGCAGCACATGCTAGTGGTGCAGAAAAACTTGCATAATCAGCATTGAGATCAAGGCAAATATATTGCACATATTTTCAGCCCATTTTCTTATTCTTAAATCATGCAAAATTAATCACTGGGTGAAAATTTGGTAGCTGTAATGATTAAAGAAATTTTAAATGAGAAATCTAAATTGATTAAGAACAAGTAGATAAAAGCTACAATAGTTAGTTACTCAATAGCTATGTTTCCATCCACAAATACGAATTAAATTCATGCTCAAAACTGGAGTATCGCATAAAAGGCGTGCGAATAAAGCGGCGTTTCCACCCAATGAGTCAAAGAGAACAAAATTGTCACTTCCTGATTATCTGGCACCAAATATCAACAGTAAAAACTAAATTTGCTGTGGTATAAGAGGCTGCGTCAATCTTTTCTTCATTTAAATTAATGACTTGCATCTCAAAAGACGATGCCGATATAGGCGGTCTTGATGGTTTTGGAGGTGATTAATAATATAAAACTCTAATACTGAAAACGTTAAGGCATTTTAGATGTTTTACAATGTGCTCAGCCTGCTGGTTTGTTCATTCACACACATTTTGATCATCACATGATCTCTTATAACAAAATCACATGACTTTTTTAATGCGCGTACTGGAGTTTGCTCAGTAAAAGTTACTACTCAGTTATGAAAGTGCGCCACTCAGTTATGCGCATGTTTTTTTTTTCAAAATTTATGCGCATCTTGACGTTTCCATCAACTGACGTTTTTAATGTGCGTATAAAAATAGGTGGATGGAAACAGCTTATGATAGTAAAATAACACTTGTTTTCAATACATTGTACTTTGCATTATTCTCATTCTGTATTGCTTATCATTTACAGTTTTATAAAGAAAGACAGACATGCTAAAAAAGAAGAGCATGGGAATGTTTTAAAGCATTAAACAGCAAAAATTATAATGTATTTAGCCAAGCATCAAGAAGCAGCCAAAACCATTACAGTGCAGCATTCAGATTTCACAATGTAGTTTTATTATTGAGGTACAATAAACAACCAGCATTACAAAAAACCTTTTATCAAAACCAAGCAAGAAGAAATGATGCGAACAGATCTACCTTAGAGGTTTACCTCTTATACTTGTGAAGACACAACTAATCTGTTGAATAGTAACGCCGGTGGTTGTTGTCCCTGCAGACTGTGGCTTATCTGTCTTCAGTTATATGACCTTTACATGGAGGTGTACGCAAGCTCTGCACACAAAGATAATCCAATTGTTGTCTTGTTAAAGAATTCCCTATAGTCCCAAAGGCTGACCAACCTTGTCAAAGGTGTTTAACATAGATAAGCTGCTGAACAGATTCAAAATCGAACTGCACTGTAGGTGGGAAAAAAATAGCGAACAATGGATTGTTACAGTATATCTGCTTAAGGCAATACAATAGAGGCAAAAACACAGTGCACATGTCAATTTTGAGATTTGAGGCTTTTCATAAACTGTTTTTGTTTAAATTAAATGTAAAAAAAAACCAAACACTCAAAGTAGACTTTTATGTGTTTCTTTTGTCACACTATGAATTTGAGTTTGTATATCTCAATTACAATACATATTTAAAGAGGCTGTTTTTATTCTCCTGCTGAGTCATAAATATGTACTTCAGAAGCACATACACACACCAGACATTACATTTGTATTCATCTATATTATGGAGGGTTCATGAAGGAGGTGTTTATATTTAGTTTGCCTTATACTTCCTGTTTTTTGTGATATACACACACACACACACACACACACACACACACACACACACACACACACATATATATATATATATATATATATATATATATATATATATATATATATATATATATATATATATATATATATATATATATATATATATATTTATTTATTTATTTATTTATTTATTTGTATTTTTCCCCCGCAAAAAACAGGAATCAAAATGAAAGGATTCCCAAAATCTTACTCTGATATGTCAAAAAAAAAGAAGAAGAATAAAAAAAATTAAGAAAGAAAGAAAAAAGAAGAAGAAGAAAAAAATAAATAAAGAAAAAAAAAAATATATATATATATATATATATATATATATATATATATATATATATATATATATATATATATATATATATATATATATATATATTTATTTGTTATTTATTTTTTCACAAAAAACAGGAATCAAAATGAAGAGTGTCTTACTCTGATCTTACTCTGATATGTGAAAAATAAATAAATAAAATTGAAATTTTCATCTGAACATCATCCATTGTTAAGATTTTTGTGCTAGAAATGTGTGCAGATTAGTTCCTAATTAATTAAATAATGGTTGTAATTTAGTTATTGTAAATAAGTAACATAACATTTAAATTTATTTATGCATATATTCCTGGCATGGAACTCTAACAATCTCACTTGGCTCATGCAGGAGTAATTCATGTCCTGTAAGCACATATTTCCTCTAGCTTGGGTCTGGTATACTGCACAATTCTGAAAGCGTATTACAACCCCTCCTCCCCAGCACCACATGTAAAGATCTTCTAAAAGGGTTTATTTCCTTTAAAGCAGCTACTTTTTATTATCTTAAGCTGAACCATATATTGTATTCTTCCTCTACAAAAGCAACAACAGCAGCATATGGGTCTCGTCTGCCAAAATCAAACTCATTTACACTATACAGTATGTCAATTTCATAACCATTCCAATAAACGCTGGTTAAAATGATCCCTCTGAGAGTTGTCATGACATATATATTTATGCACACAAAATGTTTGTGATTCCTAATGTGTTGCCACAGTGTAATGAACCGCCAACTTATCCAGCATACGTTTTATGCAGCGGATGCCCTTCCAACTGCAACCCAGCACTGGGAAACATCCATACACACTTATTCACACACATGCACTACGGTCGATTTAGCTTTTTCAATTCACCTACAGTAAACGACATGTCTTCGGGCTGTGGGGAAAACCGGAGCACCTGGAGGAAACCCACACGAACACGGGGAGAACATGCAAATTCCACACAGAAATGCCAACTGACCCAGCCAGGACTCAAAGCTGAGCATCTTTGTTTGTTTTCTGAAGGTTATTCACATAATTGTAAACATGAGCTCATAATGTGGTTTTCTTGTGGTGCACAGTTGCTGGTAAAAGATTTTGGAGAGAGCAAACCTCATGGAAAGAAACAGTGAGCCGATGGGAATATGGCTGCTTTCCTAATCGGTTTATATGGCTTATCCCAGTAAGTTTCAAATGACCAGCACCCCATGGGATAATAACACACTCTCTAAGCAGCCAGCGGAAAGGCATTCATTTGTGATCTTGCTGCCATGATCTTGAGCAGACAAATATTTTTGTTCTTGGAAAACTTGTAAATGTGACTTTCCAGTTTTTTGACCTTTCCAGGCCATCGGCTTGTTTTAAGATTTGACACCAAAGTGACATGGGAGATGTAGTCTGGGGAAAAGAGTGCCAGCAGTCTTTTAACCTGTCATGCTCCTGACTCGGAGATGGCCTTAATGCGCTGTTTGTTTACCCTGCATCTGTGCTGTCAGACCCAGAGTGTCAGAGCTCAATATGGCTTCTGTAATGCAAGGGATCCATCATCAACTTTTCCTCAGGCTGTTACACCTGTACTTCAGCTCCACACTGTTCACAATGTCATGCTTTAATTTCATCAATCTCACATATTTGCTACGCCTTCTGTTTATATGCATATCATTTTATGCATTTTGACAATACACATGCTTATGAATGTAAAAGAATTTATACTTTTATAAAAAGAGCAATAGATGTATTTTTATTATTATTATTATTATTATTATTATTATTATTATTATTATTATTACTACTACTACTAATACTACTACTAATAATAATAATAATAGGTATTATTATAATAATAATATTATTATTATTATTATTATTGTTATTATTATTTTCTAATATATAATACAATTATTTAATATTTGTATTATTATAAAAAATATCATTAGATAATTATAAAATGATAATAATCATTCATTCATTCATTCATTTTCTTTTCGGCTTTATTATCCCTTTATTAATCTGGGGTCACCACAGCGTAATGAATCGCCAACTTATTCAGCATATGTTTTATGCAGCGAATGCCAAATTGGTAGGAGATGATTCAAGGCTTTAATGTAATGTAGTGTACAAATTACAGCCTTTTAAAAGAGAATGTTCTTCATACTATTAGAAACATATAATTTTTAAATGAACTAATTTCTAGAGGAGCATGTGATATGATTGATCGTAGCTGGTCTCTCATCTGTAATCATTAGTAAGCCAATCGGATCATTCCAAACTCACTATAAATAGCCTGACTAGCATTAATCCCTTATCTTCGTTTTGTGAAGAAGCCCCCCATTCACCCCATCACCCCCTTTCCTCCTTTCCAAGGGGGAGCTCTTGAGAACTACCTGATCTCGTACCCCCTTACATGCTCATTGACCAGGCGGGAGCCCTGGGCTCAATTATCTCAGAACTCAGGGTTCTGTTTCGGGACAGCATGCCAAACCTGCTATTGTTATCAATATATAAGTGTGAACTCTTGAAAATCTTGTTTTTGTTTAGTGAGTGTTTAGCAAATCCTCACTTAATAGTGTATATACATTCAGATATATAGGAAAACTTTAGATTAGGATGGATAATAACTAAAAACAAGGATTTTACCTCAGTAAACTGCTAATTACTGTAGTTTGTTGATAGTATATACGTGTTTTAAGGTATGCTAATAGTAAATATGTGTTTACAGATCTAATGTGTTCATTTGTTTGTCATTGCTCAAAAGCAATTTGGCTTATTCTAATCTTAAAGTTAAGAATACAGTATAAAGTGAACTGGAACAGCTTCAAAGTGTTTTCTCTTTTTCTCTCTCTGCTAGTTCATTAGCCTTCACTAACAGCCAGCGCTGGCCCTTTGACTCGCTCCTCTATTTAACACCATTGTGCTCAGCCGCTGTTTAAACCATTATCTGCTAATGCCCATGTCCACAGACTGAGGCCAACCATCTCTGCTAGCAATTATTACATCTCTCCCAGTCCTATCCACACCAATAATCCTGCTATCAGCCAGTGCTAGACTTCGCTAGCAACACAGCTGGCTACACTGGCAGTAGCATCTAACCCCATCTGCGGATCTTATCTGCTTTCACGGCTTATGGCAACGGTGCTGTGTTTCAACCTCCAACTCAAACAGAGGCAAACAGCCGAACTACGCTAATGGTTATGTTAAGTGTATCCTTTGCCAGCTTAGGCTGGCAGAACATTTTGTTGTGAAGCCTGAGGTGTTTTGTGCCATTTTTTTTGCTGAAGCAGCCTCGAGGATATTTAGAAGTTTATTAGCCCTAGACAACCTCGTCATTTATGCTGCATAAGATGCAGACTGTAGCTGTTTCTGCAGAGTCTATATTTCCAGCTTTAATTGGCACAGAATCCGTAAATAACATGAGTTAGTATCAGTCTTGTTCTTAATATTTCTTTCGCTTAAAGTGAATATAATATTCAGTGATTGTAAACTGGCAGCAGATTGAAATTGTGTGTGTCCCTCAGGATCTCCTGTTCCAGTTTTTTGGATGATGTGATGAGATGCACCAAAAATAGATTTGTATACTATTGCGTTCTCATGACAGATAGGGATATGCTTTCATTCTGCAGAATGAAAAAAAAAGTCAGATACTTAGATAAGCATAAAATAAAAACAATTTGCATAAAATCTGTTGAGATTTGGACAGCAGAAGAGAAATGTTCTAGAACAGAACTTGTAGTGTGCCGCAGAATGACATTCAGAAATTAAATACACAGTGCGACCGGAAACAACAAGACAGATTTAAAACTCTGAAGACTCTTTTTGAAAAAGTTTAACAAGCAACATGCAAAGGATGTCTTAGTTCAGGGAATTTCATTTGTATTTGGCCGGTGACTAATTTTTTGAGCTTCACGATTTTTACAAAAGGGCAAGGGTCTTTGAATACTGTGTTTTGTGCTTTTTTGTTATTAAATGAAACAGAGATCCTTGATTTATTCACTCTTTTTCATGTTGGGTTGCATATTTAGACTTTTAGTCCATTTGAATTTTTCACAGTGACTGCAATACACAATGTCAGCAATCTGTTTTCTGGCTCTGAGGCTATCAGGATTATGATCAGATTTGAACCAATCTTTTTAGCCCAGAACCTCCTTTCTTTCTGAAATGTGTTGCACACACAGAACCATGTTGGTAGAAAAGGGATAACAGGGCACTGGTAAAGGATGCAACACATCTAGTGGAAATCCTAATTAGACTTCAAAGCTCCTGAAGCACTTGGCAGTTATTTTCCATTTGACAAATCAAAAGAAATGTTTCCAATAAGATGAGTGTTAGTATGTGATGACAATAAAATGTGTCTGGTGATCGTGCCGGTATGAAGCTGAACAAGACCTCAGTGGTCTTGAATAGCTTCTGAAAAGATTTTGACAGAGAAATCAATGTAATGCACATCAGAGAGAGCCGAGCACAGGTGAAGGTCCCTGTCAAAGGGACTCATGTGTGAAAAGTCATTTGTTCAGCCAGCCACACACACACACACACACACACACACACACTAAACTCACAGTGGGCTCCAAAAATAAGTGATTCTGCATGACAGCCCAGTGAATAGCCATCCGTGGTTTTGAAGTTGTCAATAAACACTGCAGAGGATGCTTTCCCTGGAATTTTGCAGTATTTTCACACATGCATGCTGATCTAGGCACTAGCAGTGTTGGCTTTTGTGATCTAGCCTCCATCACAACCGCACACCATACGTATTCTTTCTTAGAAGTCTCATTTGCTCATAATAAGGCAATGCCGTTTGACACTTATGCCTCCGGTTGTCAGGTTTATCGTCCTCAGCCTGTCAGTGCTGCATAATGCCCATCATTCTGTGGCCTGCCTCTGCCAGAGACTGCGAGGGACAGCTTGCATAGCTTCAAACCTCATCCAGCACTGAACTGTGCCCCCTAATAAAGCCTAAATTGCCCACCGTGGAGCAGGAGAGCAGCTCCAGACATTCATTAGCTTAATGAAAACAGGCCACTCCACTGCAGCCGCCCAGTGAGCATCTTCACACTGTAGCTGAGGCAACCATCTGCTCTGAGGCACCCAGCCAGCTGCAGAGTATTCCTGTTATACACACTCCGTCAGAGGGGATGCAAACAGCACACCTCCAGCGCACCCGCTCCCAGAGAGGTTGGTCATGGCGCTTTGGTGCAGTGCTGCAGTGTTGCTAAATATACTGCCCTACACACACCTCACCCTTTCACCTGAAACCGTGCACATTTGCTTTGTGGCTTTGGACACATTTTGTGACACTTCTTCTGCATTTCGCCTGCTAGAGTTTTCTACAGCTGCATCTGCAGCCTAGCTGGGATGAGCATGTGTTGAGGAGTTTCCAGCAATGTGCTAGGCAGGGTATGTCAACACATGTTATAGCCAACTGTTTCATTCTGGCCGCCAAATATCAGCTAACCTTTGCAAACATTTGAAGGGCAAATTCACTTTCCTTAGTATTGTCTGGCTCACTGGGCTGGAAACTAGCAACAGGTAGAGAACAGCAAAACAAGTCTAAAATTATAGACTGTCAGAGTGTCCAGAATACTTAAAGTGCCCTGATTAGGATTTTCCAGTGCTGTTACTGTGGCTCCTTGAGAATCTGTAATGTTTCAAAACCAAAGTGTATTATAAATGGAGTTATTGTCTCTTAAAAGGAAAGAAAAGACCATTTTAAGGGCTGAAAGACTTTAGATTTTTTAAATAAAAAGAAACTTGTGACATAATTAAACACAATATTCGAATGTTTTGCAAAATACCCCTTATTATTACCAATTATTCAGAGGAAAATCATACAAATGCTGTCAGACAGCCAATAATATCTGAATACAGACTTGCATATGCAATCTGAGACATGCAGTCTCAGATGCACAAAATGACACAATGCACTCAATAGAGCTTATGAGGTCACCGTGAGGGGTAGGGTTAGGGACGTGGTTAGATGTGCACTTTAAAAGCATTGCATGCAGCTCTCCAACAGCTGTATAAGAACATCTAGCATTTTATATTGTTTTAAACTAAATGTTATTCACATCTTACATGGTTAAAATATGACTGTGACGTGCGATTGACTAGAACACATTAAAGTTGGAAGTGGGACATTTTCTCATCTTCAACTGTGATGAAGCATGCCTCCTATGCCATGTGGCCTTCAAATAAAACAGTTTTCTGTAAACGGAAACAAAAAGCCGCCTTCTGATTGGTCCACTGCATTGGGACTGACATTGGGTATGTTTACATGAACACCAATAATCCAATTTTAATACAATTAAGACAATACTCTGATTCGTGTAGGATTTTTGCCACAATTTGTGACAGGATATTCCATACACACACAGCTGTTTGACACTATTCTCTGCACCTATCGAGTCAGTGAAGGACCACAGACACCTGCATTGTAAAATGCTGAGTTTTTTCCCATACAATATGCAGCATCAAACTCATTAAAACAACACTCTTCCAGCAGTTCATACTTGCATTAAATACCTCGTTTGTCACAGGGGCATGCATGAAATGTTCCTGAATGAAAGTGAAAGTGCCAAACTGTAGTTAAAGTAGACAAATTCAAAATGAAACACCTGAAATTACATAAAACTCGGGAGGAATTAATCATATTGTGTGCTATAACTTGTAAAAGGGGATCATGAAAGGAACATTTAAAAAGCAACTCATGTAAACAACTTAATCATATTATTGTCTTATTCAGATTAAGGCAAAAAATTTGATTACTGATTTTCATGCAAGCTTAACATTCATGCGCATCCTTCAAGCGTGTGTTTACATTGAAAAACAATGGAAAAGTGGAACACTGGAATGGAAAAAAAAGCATTTTGTTTGAATGACCAAAGGCTTTCATGTTGTTCATGTTAAAATGCCATGATCTGTGCAGCGTGACTAGTCGACCTCAAAGAAAGACATGGCAGTGCATTAAAGTCGACCAGTCAACTAGTCTGTGAAACCCCTATTCTCAACTGTTTCAACCTGTCTCTTCCTTTGACCTTACAAAAGTAATGTTTCTTTCCTGTTCAGCAGATAGCATGTCTATTTTGAGTAAGGCCCAATCGCAATTCTATTTTTGTACCCCTACCCCTTCCCCTTCCCCTTGGCCCTTTAAGTGTGAAGGGAAGGCCTTCAATATTTACCCCTAGGAAATGGGACACCCCTACGGCACCTGTACACATCATCATATGTCATCGTGAGCTCTTGACGATCGCGACTGCTGTAGTTATTCCAGCTGCTTTATTTTATTGCTATTTATCTTCAGAACATCACTGAAGGCAAGGATATCATGTTATCATGAGGATATAATGTGGCAAGAAGCTCATAACTGTACTGTGCATTTACACCCTGGCCATATTCATCAGTGTAAACACAAGAAAACAGCATTAGTGTTATATTAGACCCTGTAAAAAGCCCATTCCCAGCCACTAGAGTTAACTGACAGGGTCTTCGAGTGTCATCGAGTGTCAGAATTTTGTGCGACTACTACACAGGAGTTATTATTACAGATTATAGCATTATAGCATTTTTTATTTCAGCGCTTTTTTTTTTTTAAAGCATGATGGTAAAACACAAACGCGATTATGAATGTATTAAAACATGTTTGCTTGGTGTAAAAAATACTAATTTGTGCATCTCCTGACTTTCGGGTACAGCTATGCTACCGTTATAGATGGTGTATTCTGGGAAAATTTCTTACCCTTTGGTTTCGAGTGTGGTCCTGAAAAATCTTGGTTTTAAGGGGTATCTAGCCCTTATTCTTAGCTCTACGCCTTCAAGCTAAAGAGAATTGGGACACCCCTAGCCCTTCACGTGAATGCGCAAAACAAGGGGTTGGTGAAAGGGGAAGGGCTAAGGAGTAGAATTAGGATTGAGCCTAAGTTGTTGCCATGTGGTAGGCTGATAGGCTCAGTAGTATCTGGGTGCAGCCTTTATGATGTAAGCTGAGATTGCATCACTCAGAGATGCAATGTCAGATACAATGCACTCAATGAAGCTAGTGATGTCACTGTGACGAGCAGGGTTAGATTAGCCCATTCAAAAGCATTGCATGCAGCTCATTGCATTGGCACCGAGTCTGAAGCCAGACCCCTCTCGATAGGCTACAGTGAGTTCAGATGCAAAAAAGTGCCATGTTAAATTTTTTCGTAAAGTAAACATTTTTCTCGGTCTCCTATGTTTACAGTATGTTCAAATATTTTACTTTAGAGGCAATGAAAACAACATATTTTTTTGCCATAAAAGTAAAATAACTGAAATTACTCAAAGGAGGTTGAGACAAATGCTAATGTATAAAAAAAATCAAAAGACTTTTGCATCTGAATATTTCAAATGTACTTTATGTACAGTATAATCACATTCAGTTGAAGTCAGAATAATAGCCCCTCTGAATTATTAGCCCCCCTGTTTTTCCCCAATTTCTGTTTAACGGAGAGAAGAGCTAATAATTCTGATTTCAACTGTATATAGAAGGAGTAAGGAGTCACTTTCTCGTTATGTTATATTATCCTGAGTAAAAAAAATGCTGTTTTTAAAACACATCTCAAAAATAACATTAGTCTAAAATGAATTTAGAGGGGCTGCTGGCTACGGGGATTGTGGCAATACATCAGAGAAAATGATGAACACTGAACGTGAGAAGACACTGATCAAGTGACACTGTTATAAAGGCAATCTGATTCGCCATTTTTTACAAGGGCACTTTTTCTTACGATGGCAGCATTTATTGACTACTTAAGATTGGTTGTTATCAGGGGCATTAAACAGTCCTCAGCAGCCCCAATCTGATTTTAGTGCACAAGATCCCTTGAAGAGACAGTTGTATGATGCACAGACGAGTAAAACAATAGAAAACGGGTGAAAAAACTGTGAAGGCCAAGTGTTCTCAATGACCGCTGATCTGACTGAAATGTTAGTTGCTGCCCCAAAGCAGTTGCGGGATTGCTCGTCATCTGGGTAGTATTACTCGAATCCCCATTGGAAATGAACTCATTATGTTATGCCTCATTCAAGCATGGACTTCTGGATGGTTTTGAAGATCCCTTTTGGCATTTGGTACATGTTATAATATCTCTGAAAGCAGCGGAGCCCAACCACTGACCCCAAACATCGATTAGACACATGAGCAGCTGCGGTGCCCTGCAGAAACAGGTGTAGACTCTCATCTTTTTTGATCGCTTCTGACAAACTTCAAAAAGCAAGCCGCGAAAATACGCTTGATCCACGACTGGCGTAGATTTAATTTTGAACCAAAAAATGAGATATTCTCATTCTCCCACTGTAACTGGTTTTGTGCATGATGAGAAAAACCAGCTTACTTTCAAATGTTTTTATTGAGTGTGAGGTTACTGAGGCAGCCGTCTAGGATGCAGGCAGTGTGAGAGACCAACCGTATTGCCTTTTCTCTCCTCTATTACAGTTTAATTTTGTTGGGAAACTGCTGGGGCCCAGGGGCAATTCCATGAAAAGATTACAAGAGGAAACGGGAGCAAAGATGTCCATCCTTGGCAAGGGTTCAATGAGGGATAAAGGCAAGGTAAGATGACTGGCAACAACTCACTTATTTCTCTTCCTGTCTACCGCATGCATTGCAGGTTTTAAATGCTTAGTGAATTATTGGTTTAATTTGTTGGACTGTAATTTATTTTATTTTTTTCATGAATGCCATGAGTAAATAGGCAGATATTAACTTTAAAACTGAGTGCTCATGGCTTGCAGAAATGCCTGCATTTAAATAACCTGCATTAAATCATTTGTCAACTTATTGTCTATAAGAAAGCTTATTAGATTATAAATTGAGTGGAGACATTCGTCACATAAGACAAATGAGATTAATAGTCATAATTATTGGACAGTGTAAGTTTTTTTAATCTTTATATGATAATTATATTGAAATTATATATTTCTTAGTCATAATTATGAGATAAAAGATGGTATTGCAACTTACAAGGTCATTAACTGTGATTAAAAAGTTAAAGATAAAAAGATAATTATGACTTCTAATTTTAGAATTTACCTTATTTTAATTTCATAATAATTACCCAATTCGGTAACACTTTATAATAACTACACACTATAAAGGATTTTTAGGATCACACTTTTTAGGATCATTCGGAATGAGTTAGTAAATGATTAACTAGATATTAAAGTTTGAGGACAAACTTTATGGTGGCTTGAAAAGCCGAGTCTGAATTAGCATGTTACTAGCATGAATTAGCAAGTAACTAGCATGATTCTAACATAAATTAGCATGTAACTAGCATGATTCTAGCATGAATTAGCATGATTCTAGCATGAATTAGCATGTTACTAGCATGTTTCTAGCATGAGTTAGCATGTTACTAGCATGAATTAGCAAGTAACTAGCATGATTCTAACATAAATTAGCATGTAACTAGCATGATTCTAGCATGAATTAGCATGTTACTAGCATGTTTCTAGCATGAATTAGCATGATTCTAGCATGAATTAGCATGTTTCTAGCATGAGTTAGCATGTTACTAGCATGTTTCTAGCATGAAATAGCATGTTGCTAGCATGATTCTAGCAAGAATTAGCATGTTACTAGCATGTTTCTAGCATGAATTAGCATGTTACTAGCATGTTTCTAGCATGATTTAGCATGTTATTAGCATGATTCTAGCATGGATTAGCATGTTTCTAGCATGACTTAGCATGTTATTAGCATGATTCTAGCATGAATTAGCATGTTACTAGCATGATTCTAGCATGAATTAGCATGTTACTAGCATGTTTCTAGCATGAATTAGCATGTTACTAGCATGATTCTAGCATGAATTAGCATGTTATTAGCATGATTCTAGCATGAATTAGCATGTTATTAGCATGATTCTAGCATGAATT
The DNA here is from genome assembly GCF_903798145.1 of Danio aesculapii. Lineage (NCBI taxonomy): Eukaryota > Metazoa > Chordata > Actinopteri > Cypriniformes > Danionidae > Danio > Danio aesculapii. The sequence continues at coordinate 29,676,149 of NC_079447.1, read as the reverse complement.
AGCATGTTACTAGCATGATTCTAGCATTAATTAGCATGTTACTAGCATGATTCTAGCATGAATTAGCATCGTTCTAGCATGAATTAGCATGTTACTAGCATGATTCTAGCATGATTTAGCATGTAACTAGCATGATTCTAGCATGAATTAGCATGTTACTAGCATGTTTCTAGCATGAATTAGCATGTTACTAGCATGATTCTAGCATGAATTAGCATGTTTCTAGCATGATTCTAGCATGAATTAGCATGTTTCTAGCATGAATTAGCATGTTATTAGCATGATTCTAGCATGAATTAGCATGTTACTAGCATGATTCTAGCATGAATTAGCATGTTACTAGCATGTTTCTAGCATGAATTAGCATGTTACTATCATGATTCTAGCATGATTTAGCATGTTACTAGCATGATTCTAGCATGAATTAGCATGTTATTAGCATGATTCTAGCATGAATTAGCATGTTACTAGCATGATTCTAGCATTAATTAGCATTTTACTAGCATGATTCTAGCATGAATTAGCATGTTACTAGCATGATTCTAGCATGGATTAGCATGTAACTAGCATGATTCTAGCATGAATTAGCATGTTACTAGCATGTTTCTAGCATGAATTAGCATGTTATTAGCATGATTCTAGCATGAATTAGCATGTTACTAGCATGTTTCTAGCATGAATTAGCATGTTACTAGCATGATTCTAGCATTAATTAGCATGTTACTAGCATGTTTCTAGCATGATTTAGCATGTTATTACCATGATTCTAGCATGAATTAGCATGTTTTTAGCATGAATTAGCATGTTATTAGCATGATTCTAGCATGAATTAGCATGTTACTAGCATGATTCCAGCATGAATTAGCATGTTACTAGCATGTTTCTAGCATGAATTAGCATGTTACTAGCATGACTAGCATGTCACTATCGTGTTGCTAGCACCTTTCTAGCAAGATTAGCATGTCAGTAGGATGTTAAAACTGTTAGCGTGTGTTAGAATAGCTAGTCACAGTCTCTGGGACAGTTGCTAGGGTGCTGAAATTGGTTGCTAGGGAGTGGCTAGTAAGTTTAAAGGTAATCAGTGATTGGCTGCTGGCTAGACTGAGTTGAATGAGGCCAGACTCTAGTCTGTAGGACAGTCTGATGCAGAGTTATGAGCTCACAAAGGTTGATCCAATGTTAAGTCAATGGGAGTCTTTTACAATGGAAGTCTATGGGACAGTTGCTAGGGTGCTGTAAGTGGTTGCTAGGGAGTGGCTAGTAAGTTAAAAAGTCATCAGTTATTGGCTGCTGGCTAGACTGAGTTAAATGAGTCCAGTTAGAAGTCTGTAGGACAGTCTGATGCAGAGTTATGAGCTCACAAAGTTTGACCCAATGTTAAGTCAATGGGACTTTTGGGATTTTTCTGGGTCGTTTTTCGGAAAACCCAAGGTCGGATCGGTTAGAAAAGATATAGCAACCCGAGTCAGACCAGTTTGAAGGTTTGACGAAAGTTTGAAGTATGTAGCTTGAAAGGCCTAGGAGGAGATACACTTAGAAATTAGTCTCAGAAGAAGAAGAAGAAGAACTAGATATTAAAGTTTGAGGACAAACTTTATGGTGGCTTGAAAAGCCGAGTCTGAATTAGCATGTTACTAGCATGAATTAGCAAGTAACTAGCATGATTCTAACATAAATTAGCATGTAACTAGCATGATTCTAGCATGAATTAGCATGTTACTAACATGTTTCTAGCATGAATTAGCATGTTACTAGCATGTTTCTAGCATGAATTAGCATGATTCTAGCATGAATTAGCATGTTACTAGCATATTTCTAGCATGAGTTAGCATGTTACTAGCATGTTTCTAGCATGAATTAGCATGTTACTAGCATGATTCTAGCATGAATTAGCATGTTACTAGCATGTTTCTAGCATGAATTAGCATGTTACTAGCATGTTTCTAGCAGGATTTAGCATGTTAGCATGATTCTAGCATGAATTAGCATGATTCTAGCATGAATTAGCATGTTATTAGCATGATTCTAGCATGAATTAGCATGTTACTAGCATGATTCTAGCATGAATTAGCATGTTACTAGCATGTTTCTAGCATGAATTAGCATGTTACTAGCATGATTCTAGCATGAATTAGCATGTTATTAGCATGATTCTAGCATGAATTAGCATGTTATTAGCATGATTCTAGCATGAATTAGCATGTTACTAGCATGATTCTTGCATGAATTAGCATGTTACTAGCATGTTTCTAGCATGAATTAGCATGTTACTAGCATGATTCTAGCATGAATTAGCATGTTATTAGCATGATTCTAGCATGAATTAGCATGTTACTAGCATGATTCTAGCATGAATTAGCATGTTACTAGCATGATTCTAGCATGAATTAGCATGTTACTAGCATGATTCTAGCATGAATTAGCATGTTACTAGCATGTTTCTAGCATGGATTGGCATGTAACTAGCATGATTCTAGCATGAATTAGCATGTTACTAGCATGTTTCTAGCATGAATTAGCATGTTACTAGCATGATTCTAGCATGAATTAGCATGTTACTAGCATGATTCTAGCATGGATTAGCATGTTACTAGCATGATTCTAGCATGAATTAGCATGTTACTAGCATGATTCTAGCATGGATTAGCATGTTACTAGCATGATTCTAGCATGAATTAGCATGTTACTAGCATGATTCTAGCATGTTACTAGCATGTTTCTAGCATGAATTAGCATGTTACTAGCATGTTTCTAGCATGAATTAGCATGTTGTTAGCATGTTTCTAGCATGAATTAGCATGTTTCTAGCATGAATTAGCATGTAACTAGCATGATTCTAGCATTAATTAGCATGTAACTAGCATGTTACTAGCATGATTCTAGCGTGAATCAGCTTGTTTCTAGCATGAATTAGCATGTTGTTAGCATGATTCTAGCATGAATTAGCATGTTACTAGCATGACTAGCATGTCACTATCGTGTTGCTAGCACCTTTCTAGCAAGATTAGCATGTCAGTAGGATGTTAAAACTGTTAGCGTGTGTTAGAATAGCTAGTCACAGTCTCTGGGACAGTTGCTAGGGTGCTGAAATTGGTTGCTAGGGAGTGGCTAGTAAGTTTAAAGGTAATCAGTGATTGGCTGCTGGCTAGACTGAGTTGAATGAGGCCAGACTCTAGTCTGTAGGACAGTCTGATGCAGAGTTATGAGCTCACAAAGGTTGATCCAATGTTAAGTAAATGGGAGTCTTTTACAATGGAAGTCTATGGGACAGTTGCTAGGGTGCTGAAATTGGTTGCTAGGGAGTGGCTAGTAAGTTAAAAAGTCATCAGTTATTGGCTGCTGGCTAGACTGAGTTAAATGAGTCCAGTTAGAAGTCTGTAGGACAGTCTGATGCAGAGTTATGAGCTCACAAAGTTTGACCCAATGTTAGGTCAATGGGACTTTTGGGATTTTTCTGGGTCGTTTTTCGGAAAACCCAAAGTCGGATCAGTTAGAAAAGATATAGCAACTCGAGTCAGACCAGTTTGAAGGTTTGACGAAAGTTTGAAGTATGTAGCTTGAAAGGCCTAGGAGGAGATACACTTAGAAATTAGTCTCAGAAGAAGAAGAAGAAGAAGAAGAAGAAGAAGAAGAAGAATAATAAGTTTAAGATAGATAACAGTATGCTGGCTTTTCAAGCCACCATAACTAGATATTAAAGTTTGAGGACAAACTTTATGGTGGCTTGAAAAGCCGAGTCTGAATTAGCATGTTACTAGCATGAATTAGCAAGTAACTAGCATGATTCTAACATAAATTAGCATGTAACTAGCATGATTCTAGCATGAATTAGCATGTTACTAGCATGTTTCTAGCATGAATTAGCATGATTCTAGCATGAATTAGCATGTTACTACCATGTTTCTAGCATGAGTTAGCATGTTACTAGCATGTTTCTAGCATGAATTAGCATGTTACTAGCATGTTTCTAGCATGATTTAGCATGTTATTAGCATGATTGTAGCATGAATTAGCATGTTTCTAGCATGAATTAGCATGTTATTAGCATGATTCTAGCATGAATTAGCATGTTACTAGCATGATTCTAGCATGAATTAGCATGTTACTAGCATGTTTCTAGCATGAATTAGCATGTTACTAGCATGATTCTAGCATGAATTAGCATGTTACTAGCATGATTCTAGCATGAATTAGCATGCTATTAGCATGATTATAGCATGAAGTAGCATGTTTCTAGCATGATTCTAGCATGAATTAGCATGTTTCTAGCATGATTCTAGCATGAATTAGCATGTTACTAGCATGATTCTAGCATGAATTAGCATGTTACTAGCATGATTCTAGCATGGATTAGCATGTAACTAGCATGATTCTAGCATGAATTAGCATGATTCTAGCATGAATTAGCATGTTACTAGCATGATTCTAGCATGAATTAGCATGTTACTAGCATGATTCTAGCATGAATTAGCATGTTACTAGCATGATTCTAGCATGAATTAGCATGTTATTAGCATGATTCTAGCATGAATTAGCATGTTACTAGCATGTTTCTAGCATGAATTAGCATGTTACTAGCATGATTCTAGCATGAATTAGCATGTTACTAGCATGTTTCTAGCATTAATTAGCATGTTACTAGCATGTTTCTAGCATGAATTAGCATGTTATTAGCATGATTCTAGCATGAATTAGCATGTTTCTAGCATGAATTAGCATGTTATTAGCATGATTCTAGCATGAATTAGCATGTTACTAGCATGTTTCTAGTATGAATTAGCATGTTACTAGCATGATTCTAGCATGAATTAGCATGTTACTAGCATGATTCTAGCATGAATTAGCATGTTACTAGCATGATTCTAGCATGAATTAGCATGTTACTAGCATGATTCTAGCATGGATTAGCATGTTACTAGCATGTTTCTAGCATGAATTAGCATGCTACTAGCATGTTTCTAGCATGAATTAGCATGTTACTAGCATGATTCTAGCATGAATTAGCATGTTACTAGCATGTTTCTAGCATGAATTAGCATGTTACTAGCATGATTCTAGCATGAATTAGCATGTTACTAGCATGATTCTAGCATGAATTAGCATGTTATTAACATGATTCTAGCCTGAATTAGCATGTTACTAGCATGTTTCTAGCATGAATTAGCATGTTACTAGCATGTTTCTAGCATGAATTAGCATGTTGTTAGCATGATTCTAGCATGAATTAGCATGTTTCTAGCATGAATTAGCATGTAACTAGCATGATTCTAGCATTAATTAGCATGTAACTAGCATGATTCTAGCATGAGTCAGCTTGTTTCTAGCATGAATTAGCATGTTGTTAGCATGATTCTAGCATGAATTAGCATGTTACTAGCATGACTAGCATGTCACTATCGTGTTGCTAGCACCTTTCTAGCAAGATTAGCATGTCAGTAGGATGTTAAAACTGTTAGCGTGTGTTAGAAAAGCTAGTCACAGTCTCTGGGACAGTTGCTAGGGTGCTGAAATTGGTTGCTAGGGAGTGGCTAGTAAGTTTAAAGGTAATCAGGGATTGGCTGCTGGCTAGACTGAGTTGAATGAGGCCAGACTCTAGTCTGTAGGACAGTCTGATGCAGAGTTATGAGCTCACAAAGGTTGATCCAATGTTAAGTAAATGGGAGTCTTTTACAATGGAAGTCTATGGGACAGTTGCTAGGGTGCTGTAAGTGGTTGCTAGGGAGTGGCTAGTAAGTTAAAAAGTCATCAGTTATTGGCTGCTGGCTAGACTGAGTTAAATGAGTCCAGTTAGAAGTCTGTAGGACAGTCTGATGCAGAGTTATGAGCTCACAAAGTTTGACCCAATGTTAAGTCAATGGGACTTTTGGGATTTTTCTGGGTCGTTTTTCGGAAAACCCAAGGTCGGATCAGTTAGAAAAGATATAGCAACCCGAGTCAGACCAGTTTGAAGGTTTGACGAAAGTTTGAAGTATGTAGCTTGAAAGGCCTAGGAGGAGATACACTTAGAAATTAGTCTCAGAAGAATAAGAAGAAGAAGAAGAAGAAGAAGAAGAAGAAGAAGAATAATAAGTTTAAGATAGATAACAGTATGCTGGCTTTTCAAGCCACCATAATAATAATAAGTTTAAGATAGATAACAATATGCTGGCTTTTCAAGCCACCATAATAAACTATTGAAATCAACGTTTTGTAATTCAGGCATATATTAAGGGTTACTATGTATGTTAATAAATGCTTTATTAACTCAATTTCATCTAGTTTTGTGACCTAATCTAAAGTGAGGACTGTTTATGCTTTATAAATCCCTTATAAATGACAAATAAAGGCTCAGTTAAATTCTAAACAGGAAAAATGACATTATTCATTCCTTTTCATTTAAACAGACACAAATAAAACTGTACTTCAAATGAAAAATAAACCTTTGCAACCTTATCGAAAATAAAATAACTGTAGAGTTTAAACATTGTATCTTATTATATTGTTAAATTAATATATTGTTGTTGTTGTTTTATTCAGATTTATGTCGTATTTTGACACTCCTGTTAATTGGCAATGTTTAAACTTTACAGTAATTTTATTTTTTTAGAAAAGATTGCAAAGATTAATGTTCATTTGATTCTGAGCCTTTATTTGTCATTTATAAGGGATTTATAAAGCATAAATAGTCCATAAATAGTCCTCACTTTAGATTAGGTCATAAAATTGCATGAAGTTGAGTTAATAAAGCATTTATTAACATATTAGTTAACTATTAGTATATGCCTGAATAATAAGATATGTAAATGTTGATTTCAATAGTTTATTAATCATTTACTAACCCATTCTGAATGATCCTAAAAACCCTCAACTACTCTTAAATACAACTGGTTTGTAAATAATGCAATACTTAGTTTAGTAATGAAAAATAAATCATTAACTAAGTATGAAAATACAATTATTAAGCACATTATATAGGTGCTTATAAGTCAAGAATACAGCATTTGTAGCTGCAGTTCTAAACTGCTTACTAACGTTTATTAATGCTTATCAGATAATGAATTAACTATTTGCTAATGCTTAATAAATGATTCGTGGTGTGTAGTTATTATAAAGTGTTACCCTTTATTTTAGTGTTTTATCGTAATGTTATATTGAAATTATGTATTTTACTCATTTTAAGTAATATCAGGCTCATAGCCAGGGGGGTTTGGGTGGTGCGAAAGACCCACCTCGCACTGACAAAGGTTGAGAATTGCTCAGTTAGTCTATCCTATGTTTGACTTCTATGCTATCATAAATTGTGAGACTAACCAATCAAAGAAGGCTTTAAGACCAAGAGGAATCTTCTGTTGGATAATTATTATTATTTTCTTTGAATATTATATGTGAATTATTCAAATGGCCAAATTCTGAATGAGGAAAGTTAAATGTACTGGCCAATTTGTTATTTGCGTATAGGCTTCAGATCCCTAAAAAAGAATTTAATGATAGGTGATAATAAAATTGTATTTTAAAAATAAGTACCTTTTCATATTCATTCATTAATTTTCTTTTTTTCGGCTCAGACCCTTTATTAATCGGGTCGCTACAGCGGAATGAACTGCCAACTTATCCAGCATATGTTTTACGCAGCAGATGCCTTTCCAACTGCAACCCATCACTGAGAAACCCCCATACACTCTCATTCACACTCATATACTACGGACAATTTAGCTCACTCAATTCATTTATAGTGCATGTCTTTGGACTTTTGGGGGAAAACGGAGCATCTGGAGGAAACCTACACGAACACGGGGAGAACATGCAAACTCCAGACAGAAATGCCATGTTGCCCTCCTTTCATATTTCTTTATTCTAAATTTTTTAAGTTAAAATGCTAATCTTAAGATTATTTATAAAACTGTTATATAAAACTTACAGTTTAAATATACATTTGTAAATAAACACTTAAAATAGTATGGTAAGTAATTTGGCAAAATGGTAAGAAATATTTTTGATACATCAAAAAGTGTGGTTATGATCAATTGTGCTTAAAATACCACTAAAATACCCCTTTCAATAAGCTGGCTACTGGCCTGAATATGTTTGTGATTTAAATGTACATGTAGTAAAAAGTCATACGTTTTTGTAACATTTGACATTTTATGACAGTTTCAATTAATCTTATAATTCAGAATATCTAACTCTCCCTTCTCATGTCATATGTATTATTTACCTATAAGCATGGTGAACGTCTATATATACAGTACTGTTATATCTATCAATCTATTGCAGAGCAGAGTGGATTTTAAATCCTGTAAAACTTTCATTTCTGTGAGTTCAACAAGCCTTTGCAGCGGCTGACAGAGCACAAAGCCCAAGACTGAAGATCATTACATGCACTATATGCTCCTAGATAGAGGAGGATCTGCTGTTTTTTGCATTTACAGTACTGACATTATACACATTCTGGCAAAGAGAAATCACAAACAATATCATGATAGAGACCACTCTCACTTGTATGTATTGTAGCACACACAGGACTACGGTAGCAAAACAGTTTAGTGGTATTTACATAAAGGAGCAGTTTGCTACTTTAATTGTCAATGTTTTTCACTTATGATTGAGTGAGTTTTACTGACACCAATTCACAAAGTGTAAAATATAAACCCTGCATAATATGAAGCATGGAAGCTGTGACTTTATGAAATGGTTTGACAAGCACAGTTTTCTTTCTTCTTTTAATTTAGTATATTTTGTGTTGATATTAATATTTTAGAGACATATGGAAGAGCTTAAACTCAGACATTGTAGTATACAGTGTATAGATGTAAAGAGAACATACACTGACTGTACATTTGCTCACACTTTATTTTGATAGTCCGTTGAGTTAAAGTTACATTGCATCTACTGTACATATCAACTAATTCTAATTAGATTATAAGTGTATGATTAGGTTGGGGTCAAGGTTAGGGTTAGTGTAAGTTGACGTGTACTTTCAAAGTTTCTTGTAGATAGTTAAATGTCTGTTGAAGGAGCAGTATCAACAGATATTAAGCAGACAGTCTATTAATTACAGTGGCTGAGAGAGCGTAACGCGCTGTCATGGTTTTGGGTCCCCTCCAAACATTTCCGTTGTGTTGCATGGATATTTGCAAGTGTCGTGACTAATAGCAGCACGTTTCTTCAGTTGTTTGTGTTGTGACCAATTGCTGCGCGTTTCTTAAGTTGTTTGTGTTGTGAGAATCTGGAACACGTGTGCTGTCAAATTGATGAAGATCATTTCTTTATTTGCTGATGTTTCTTGTAATTGCATGTGCTTTCTTAAATTGCAGCATGTTAAGCTCTCTCGGCCACCGTAACTAATACTCAAATGGACCATCAAAATAAAGTGTTATCGTACATTTTGCTAAATTAAAAAATCTATCTTTTTAAAAATAAACTAAGTAGACCACTATATGAAAAACCACACAAATTTGAATGTTGATATGACAACTTCTCACACTTTACATTAATCGCAACCTAACAAACACCACATTAAAAAAAACTGACTATAAATCACACTTTTTAATTGCACTGTAGAGAATTTGAAGCTGGTTCTAATTGTAGCGATTCATTAAAACAAACATTGGACATACTTTAGGATAGATATGAGCAAACTCTTACACCATAGGATAATGGGCCATGAACAACAGAAACCAAACAAGCCAAGAGCATTTATAATTTGAAAAAAAAAAAAACTTTTGATAAGACTAAAGAAAAATTTGCTCACCTCAGCCCACCAAATTACTTAAAATGACCATATAAACCAAACAGAAATTATAGTAACAGCAGCATGTGAGAAATGTGTGCACACTTTTGTCTCTTTGACATAATTGCACTATACAAGTAGCTTTGGAAAATAAGTCAGTGCATGTTTTAGATGAAACAAACATTTAAATGAGAAGAGGAATTAGTCTAGAGAGTACAGAGTTAATAACTATATCTCTGAACTGGAAAAATGTCAGTGATTTTAATGCAGAAAATCTGAAAAAATGCTACAGGAAAAATCTGTTACCTGGTTAACAGCGTTTTCATACTTTATACGATGAATAAGCGCAAACTGACTGTCAGCGGAGCATGCATAAATTGCATGACACTTCACTTTTTATATTTGTTGTTGTTGTTGCTGTTGTTGTTGGAGACATTACTATAGTTCTTTTTTGTCTCATTGGTTAAGTTCATTTGAAATGCATACAAATTTGTAAATTAATTAAATACAGTAGTTTAAAAAAAAACTATTTTGAAATTTCTTTTACAGTTTATTTATAACAGTAAAATTCTGGTCACCACAGCTACCATTTTACTGTAAACTTAACTATTCATTTTCATTTTAAATTTCTTCTACACTTCCAGAAAAAAAGGTACATGGTGATACAAATAATGTTCCTTAAGGAACAGTTTTGTACCTTTGTAAAAATTGTACCTTATGGTACATAAAAGACCTCTAATGATACTGTTCTGTAACTTTTATGGTACAATTGAAAGGAAGGTACACAACTGTTCTCATAAAAAAGGTACATACGTGTTGGACAACTCCTTCTTTATTACAATATCTATGAAAATAAATATTACTGGAAAGGCAAAGTGATTTTATGAATAATTTCCATATTAAAACATGAATCATCATTTAAAAGCATATTAAAAAAAAATCATTACCATTAATTATTAAGTTCTATGATCCAAAACAACTGGTTAAACAAAACTATAGGTATTGTAAACTAATCAGTTAAGGCATTTTTAATAGACATTTAATAAGCGTTTTCTGATGAATGCAGTTTCATTATTGATATCCGCACCTTTTGGCGTTTGATTTCCATTACGCTCGTGAGCTGGCAAAAGTCCTGCATATGCAAAGTGTTCATGCACACATTTTAGTATTGTAAAACAAATCAAACATTGTGTATATCTCATTACTATACTTTTGCATAATTCTATTTGAATTTTAACATTAAGTAAATTAAATGAACTTTTAAGTGATTACAAAGGTATTGTTTGAAAACTGGAGAAAAAAAAGTACATGGGGGAATGTATTTCTGTAACATTTTTGTGAAAAGTGTTGAGAAATGTTAAGCAAAAAATAGATCTTTTGATTTATGTTAAAGTGTTTTTTATTCTTTATTGTAAATGGAAAAGGTGCATTTACTCAAAAATAAACAGTTTTTTTTTAAATATTGTTTTAAAATGTTTTTGATGTTTTATATTTACTGAAATAAAATGACACATTTTGGATATAGCAAATTGCTTTTAAATAGTTCTTGAAGAAACACATTTGACACTGTTAAGGTACAAAGTGTCTTGTCACTGTAGTGGTACCTTCACAGATCAGATTTGTACCTTTGATGAAGGAACAAAAAAGGTACATTTTGGTTTCCCATGGTACAAATCATGTCCTTAAAGGTACAAACTGCAATAGTACAAATTTGTTTCTTTGTCTTAAGGTACAATTCTGTTCCATAAATAGGTACTCCCCCTGTGACAAGGGTTTGTACCTTCTTCGGTACAACATTGTACCATTTTTTTCTGAGAGTGTTCAGTGTAGGTCATAAATGAGCTTTTGAAACTATTCATAGTATACAGCTTGCTCAGTGGCTCTATTTTAAACGTGTGCTTTGGACTGAGCGATTGTGAGTGTGATGTTTCGAAATGGCATTTTGTTCTTCAGCCAAACAGCTGCCCTGAGAGACACGCTGGTCATTTACCTAAGCCAGAGAATCACTCCAAATGTAATATTTCTCGCTTTGCTGCTCCTGTCATCTGATAATGGGCCATCCTGAATTCCCCAGCTCAATAAAATGTTCATTTCAATATTTTTTATTGAATGCAGGGCCACTGGATGAAAAACATTCGTATCCAGCAAATATTAGTTTTCTTTCATGCAGCGTGCGAAATGAAATAAAGCAATAAGCAAAGCAAGGTTTGTGTGCTACAGCGATGTGACCACTACTAAGGGTTGTTGTTAGGCTCAAGTGAAGCATGGAGACTTGCCTTATTAATATGCCATTCAGTTGATGTGTGCATATTTGCAACACTGTTGAATGTTGTTTAATCAATAATATTTCAGAGCTGGAGCAATCCCAACAATGTCAAGATAAAATTAGACTTTGTTACCTGAAGGATTCTACAAAGTCAACAGAAACTTTCTGTTTGTGTAATCAGCAATGCATTTGCAGTTACCTGAGAGTGTAGTATGAATTATTTAAACCAAAGCTATTTTGTCCTCATTTGGTCTCTGAAAGCAAAATGTGTTCAGAGCCAAGCCTTGTTTTATACATTTACCACCTGCAATCTATTTTAAATAAGGAGCTACAGATGTGCTCCGCTTTAGCTCTGTGACGAGAAATTTAAATTTTCCTTTCAGTGCAAATATTTCCTTTCTATATAATTGAAGCTCTGTAAAGTGCACCATATTTGCTTATGGATATGTTAATGTGATTTCATTACTAAAAGCATGATTTATCTCATGTTTTGCATGCGAAAGGAAGGAAATTGTTTTCAGGCATCTAAAAGCTAATGTATAATATTGCTCTAATTTCACCCACACATTAGAATGTGTTTTCTTACTTTTTTTGTTTCTTTAATTCACTATTGTGCAATTTCACAATAATATATCGAAGACATTCACTAAAATGCATTATTTGTGTAGTAGAAAAAAAATCCTGTCATAAGCACAAGTAAAGTTTATTTATAAACTAATTTCAAGAGGATCATGTGCTTATGATTGACCATGGCTGGACCCGCATTAGCTAATACATCGGATCATTTCCTTCTCTCTCTCAACATCCACATTACTCCTGAGCCGCCACACACTCCAACTCTAGTTGCCTTTCGCAGAAACCTACGCTCTCTCTCACCCAATAGACTATCCACCATTGTTTCTAACTCTCTTCCTCCATCTTGCAAACTCTCTGCACTTGATACGAACAGTGCCACTGATACACTCTGCTCCACGCTAACATCATGTCTAGACAGACTATGCCCTCTCACATCCAGACCAACCCGAGCCAGTCCTCCTGCACCCTGGCTCTCTGATGTTCTCCGTGAGCATCGCTCAAAACTTCGGGCTGCTGAGAGAAGTTGGCGGAAAACTAAAAATCCTGAACAGCTCATAACATACCAAACTCTTCTGTCCTCTTTCTCGACTGAGGTTACTTCTGCAAAGCAGACATACTTCCGTCAGAAAGTCAACAGTGCCACCAATCCTCGCTTACTTTTTAAAACATTTTCCTCCCTCCTCTATCCTCCTCCTCCACCCGCATCCTCCACACTCACTACTGATGACTTACATTCTTCTGCACCAAAACTGCAAAAATCAGTGCTCAATTTGCTGCACCTACAACAAACACGCAAGATACACCACCAACACCACACACACTCACCTCTTTTTCCCAGCTCTCTGAGTCTGAGGTGTCCAATCTTGTGCTATCTAGCCATGCAACCACCTGTCCGCTTGATCCCATTCCCTCTCATCTCCTGCAAGCCATTTCTCCTGCAGTCATACCAACACTGACTCACATAATTAACACATCTCTTGACTCTGGTCTATTCCCTACTTCATTTAAGCAGGCTAGGGTAACCCCACTGCTAAAGAAACCCAACCTGGATCAAACGCTACTTGAAAACTACCGACCGGTATCCCTGCTTCCATTCATGGCCAAGATTTTGGAGAAAGTAGTGTTCAATCAAGTCCTAGACTTTCTTACTCAAAACAACCTCATGGACAACAAGCAATCTGGCTTTGAGAAAGGCCACTCAACTGAGACTGCCCTGCTCTTTCGTCATGGAGGATCTCAGACTGGCTAAAGCAGACTCTAAATCATCTGTCCTCATCTTGCTGGATTTATCAGCTGCTTTTGACACTGTAAACCACCAGATCCTGCTATCTACGCTTGAGTCACTGGGCGTCGCAGGCACTGTTATTCAATGGTTCAGTTCCTACCTATCGGACAGGTCATTCAGGGTGTCGTGGAGGGGAGAGGTGTCCAACCTACAGCATCTAAACACTGGGGTACCTCAGGGCTCTGTGCTTGGCCCATTTCTCTTTTCTATCTACACGGCATCTTTAGGAACAGTCATCCAGAAACATGGTTTTTCCTACCACTGCTATGCTGATGACACCCAGCTATACCTCTCTTTTCACCCTGATGATCCCTCGGTTCCAGCTCGCATTTCAGCCTGCCTGTCAGACATTTCACACTGGATGAAAGATCATCATCTCCAGCTTAACCTCACGAAAACGGAAATGCTTGAAGTTTCTGCCAACCCGACTCTTCACCATAACTTTTCAATCCAGATGGATGGAGCAACCATCACTGCATCCAAAATGGTAAAAAGCCTTGGAGTAATGATTGATGACCAACTGAACTTCTCTGACCACATCTCTAGAACTGCTCGATCTTGCAGATTTGCACTCTACAACATCAGAAAGGTCCGACCCTTCCTATCTGAACATACAGCTCAACTCATTGTTCAAGCTCTTGTCCTCTCCAAACTGGACTATTGCAACTCTCTGCTAGCCGGGCTACCAGCTAGTTCTATCAAACCTCTTCAGCTGCTTCAGAACGCAGCAGCACGAGTGGTCTTTGATGAACCCAAAAGAGCACATGTCACTCCGCTACTCACCCGTTTGCACTGGCTGCCAGTTGCTGCCCGCATCAAATTCAAAGCTCTGATGTTTGCTTACAAAGTGACCTCTAGCTGTGCTCCTTCGTATCTGCTCTCACTTCTGCAGATATATGTGCCCTCCAGAAACTTGCGTTCTGTGAATGAACGTCGCCTCGTTGTTCCATCCCAAAGAGGGAAGAAATCACTTTCCCGAACTCTCACATTCAATCTGCCCAGTTGGTGGAATGAACTCCCTAACTACATCAGAACAGCAGAGTCACTTGCTGTCTTCAAGAAACGACTAAAAACGCAACTGTTTAGTCTCCACTTTCCTTCCTAATCTGCAACTGCCTCTCTGGCTATACCACTAACTGTGCCCTCTTTCTCTCTCTCTCTCTCTCTCTCTTTCTCAAAAAAAAAAAAAATTTTTACTAATGCTTTGCTTCTTAGACTTTTACACACCTGAAACTTGTCTATAGCACTTGTTCACTGCCGCTCTTATAGTTGTGTAAATTGCTTCCTTGTCCTCATTTGTAAGTCGCTTTGGATAAAAGCGTCTGCTAAATGACTAAATGTAAATGTAATACATGATTCTCCAATCAGAGGATTCCTAAGTGACTATAGTTAACCATAATCTTCCTACGACAGTCATCTTTGGCCCAATCCCAATTATATTTTTGTACCCCTACACCTTCCCCATGGCCCTAAAAACAAGTGTGAAAGGGAAGGTCTTCAAAATTTACCCCTAAGAAATGGAACAGCACTACAGCACCTGCACACGTCATCATATGTCATCGCGATCTCTTGCTTCATATGAGATCACGACTTCTGAAGTTATTCCAGTTGCTTTATTTTTTGGTATTTATCTTCAGGAAATCACTAAAGGTATATATTATGTCATCATAATGATCTAATGTGGCAATAAGATCATAACTTTACTGGGCATATATACAGTGGCCTTATTCATCTATGTAAACACAGCAAAAACAACATTAACATTATAGCAGACACTGTAAAAAGCTCATTCCCAACCACTAGACTTTTCTGACAGGGTATTTAAGAATCATCGAGTGTCAGAATGTTGTGGAACTGCTATACAGGAGTTATTATTATGGATTATATATAGCGAAATTTAGCGTGATGGTAAAACACGAACGCGGTTATGAATATATTAAAACATGTACTTGTTTGTTGTAAAAATTTGTAATAATGACAAAAAATACTAATTTGTGGATCTCCTTACTTTCGAGTACAACCATCCTGCTGTTGTAGATGGTGTATTCTGAGAAATTTTCTTACCCCTTGGTTTCGAGTGTGGTCCTGAAAAATCTTCGTTCGAAGGGGTATTTACCCCTTTCCCTTAGCCCTACGCCTTCAAGCTAAAGAGAATTGGGACACCCCTACCCCTTCACGGGTAAGGGGAAGGGCTAAGGGGTAGAACTGGGATTGGGCCTTTGTCTTGAAGAATCCCCCCACCTCCCCTATTCCTCCTCTTTTTTCCTTCGAACGTAACTGGTTCTAATCCTTAGGCCAGTTGACGTTTCTGTGCAGAGTTTACATGAAGAGTTCAGATGCAATAACTTCTAAGTACCATCTGAAATTTTCTTCTAAAATTAGCCTTTTTCTCAACCTCCTTTGTCTTCATTTAGTAATTTCACTTTTGTGGCAAATAATACTGTAGGTTCTTTTCATCGGTTTTAGCATGGAATAACTGAACATAAACACAAGAGGCTAAGAAAAATGCTCTTTCACATGTTCTCCCCGTGTGTGCGTGGGTTTCCCCCGGGTTCCCCCGTTTCCTCCCACCATCCAAAGACATGCATCATAACAAGCCAACAGTGTTTTCCCTCATAAAGCATTTGTCATTAGCCACAAATAAGCAGGGGAGTTCTTGAGATCTTCCTGAACTCAATCTCCTTTCTTGCCCTGCAAACTGGAGGGAGCCCAGGGCTCGAGGATCTTTTGACCTTAGGGCTTTCTCACGGGACAGCATGCCAAACAAGGCATTATTATCAATTATCAGCTACAGTAAGTGTGAACTCTCGAATAATCATTTAAATATTACAGGACAGGCCCAAAAATGCAAATGTAAATTAACTGTAATTGTAATATTTTTACTTTGTCATTACTTTTCAAACCACTACATTTTACCTATTTGTCTACAAGACATTTTTAAAGTGGAAATCATTTTATTAATATATATAAAATAATGTTATTTGATATATTTTTAAAGGTACAGTTCAGAATAAGCATACTGTTTTATTTTTTTTTTACCACCGAATGACCATTTAAACACTGAATGACGTTTGGAAAAAAGGGAGAGAATACTGGTATTGCAAGTCTTTATCATTAAATTTGTTTTAATAAAATTTAGAACAGTTAACAACAACAACAACAGAACAGATATTGACAGAGACAGGAAGTACTGTACTTAAGTAGATTTTTTCTGGTATCAGTACTTTATTCCACTATTTATTTTACTAACAATTTTCTACTTTTACTCCTTACATTTTTGCATAGAATAAATGTATTAACAGCATTAATGACTATACCCATTAAAGAAAATATACTCTAAAAAACTAAGAAACACTGAAGACATGGGATATTTTGATTTTAGTTTTGAAGATTATGAAGCAGCTTTAGCCTAATGCCCAAAATAGTAAAATATATTAAGTATTCATTATAGCAGTTTTTTTGTGCGTGTAATGATAGACATTAATGGCAGTTGTTGTTCTTGATCTAAAAGCAGCAAAACTACATGCTGAATGCTGTGATTTTGTGTCAGGATGATGGTACACAGGGCATATTTGTGAGCAGTGTTGTTTTGCAATACTGTAGAGTGTGATGCGGCTTGGCTACTTTCCTGCTGAGAATTAGCAACAATTTTTACACCAAAATCAAAAACAAAAGTTACTTTGTATTCATTTATGCATACGATGTGAGGTCTAGTAGCCAGCGTGAAACTAAAACAGGAAGTAGTAATGTATACTTTTTACTTAAGTACATTTTTGAGGCTGTCCTTCTTTACTTTTACTTGAGTACAAAAGTGTAGTCAGTACTTCAAAATATACCAGAGTCGTTTTAAACATGAGAATCTGTACTTCTACTTGAGTAAAGGATTTGTGTACTTTTGCTATTTCTGGATATTGAAAATATGAGCGTTTCAGTTTACTATTCTGATGTCCCTGCCATGCTTTGTTAGCGTGTTGCTTTGTTTCTGGTGTACTTGATTTTGTAACTTGAGCTACCGCACCATGAAAAGGTGGAAATATCAAACATTTAAGAGCAATAAACTCGCTTTTCTGCAGCACTACACGGGCCTCAGGGTGCCTTTTGATGATGCCACAAACTGTCGATGACTATGTTTTTTATGATTTCAGAAAGGCTTTTTTTTTTACCTCTGTACACCACATGACCTCTAAAAAACTGCATATTCAAGACAAATTCTCCTGGTTATTTCATTACTGAAGCAAAACAATATGATATACTGTAGTCATTTTTATATAGCACAGCCAATCATTATTTCAGAATGCATATAGTATATATTTTTTTACTTTATATGTTTATTTAAAAACGTTACATAAAATCAAAGTTGGGTGGCATTGTGGCTCAGTGGTTAGCACAGTCGTTTCACAGCAAGAAGGTCGCTGGTTCGAGTCACAACTGTCCAGTTGGCATTTCTGTGTGTATTTTGCATGCTTTTCCCTGTGCTCCCGTTTCCCCCACAATCCAAAGACATGCAGTATAGGTGAATTGGGTAAACAAAATTGGCCATAGTGTATAGTGTTTCCCAGTACTGGGTTCAGGCTGGAAGAGCATCCGCTGTGTAAAACATATGCCGGAGTAGTTGGCAGTTCATTCTGCTGTGGCAACCCCTGATATATAAGGGACTAAGCCGAAGGAAAATGAATGAATGAAAATCAAAGTCTAGGCTATTACACTTAATTACAGTTATTAAGTTATTTTATAATTTATTATAAAATAATTGTGTTATTTTACACATTTTTGCACGGTAAAATATTTTGCTGGTGTTTTATAAATAATATTACTTTAATACATTTAATTTGACACCTTCACCTAAGTGGGATGCCATGCTCTAAAATGCAAGGTTGTTGTAACCCATTGTTTGGTTGAATATGAACTAATCCAAACACTGAATTAGAAAGTACAACTTAAATTTATTTGAAAGGTTTATTGAAACCCAGTGTTGATTTGTTGAAACCCAGTGTTGGGTTTGTCCATATATGAGCCAACATGGGGGTTGGGTTATGACATCCCAGCATTTTTTAGAATGCACAGTATCCATACAGTATATTCGTGGCCCATGTCCATTTCTAAATTCCAAACCTGCATTGTTCAGATTGTGTCTACATTGTGCACTCAGTTTTACCATTACCTGATTTACATAATTCCTTAAGTGAACAGTGTACTCAAGCAATGCAGATTGAATGCAAATTCAAGACAGTTTTAAGGCCTTAATCCTTAATGTATTCCCCCTCAGAGTTTAAACATATGTTATGCACATTGTTTAGTTTCATAATTACTGTTTACTGTTTTTTTTTTTATTATTATTTGATCGAAACAACCAAGACCAGTATCTTATTTTTATTTAATTAGTCTTACTCAAAAAAATAAAAGGTTTCCAAAAGAATAAAATGAAGCAGGATTATGCATACAAAATGACAGTGATTTGAGTTTCTACAAGCAGAATGTTCTTTTTGTCAGCTTTATCAACACACTCCCGCCATTGTTTTAACAATGCAAATGAACTGTGGTCTGAAATCTATTTAAATTTCTGGCAGAACTCAAACAAGAGCCTGTTGGATTGTTTTAAATCCCAAAGGCAATCATTAATGCAAACGTATTCCATTATAAAGAGTCACCTTGAACTGGTACAGGTTTGTTATACATATGAAATTAAGAGTCCGCCTTGCATCTTTATGGCTATAGATTTGTCTGTTCAGTTTCTGAAAGGCCAGCTGAAATAATCAGTACATCCAAGGATCAGCAAAGCCAACAATATTGCATTCAGAGTGATTCCTTGTGCAGGTAAATGAACAGCTTGTGTCTGAGGGCAGCAAATTGACTGAATCAAAAAAGGCATTACATTCGCCGGCGGAGCAAAAAGACATTTCATGGACTGCAAATCTCAAAAAAAAAAAGAATATGTAAATTGTGTATTTAATTTTTGTGGAGGAACGATAAAATCAAGGGTTTATCAACAGCAGTAGTTCTGTTTCCATGAGCTTTCGGAGTAAATTTTATTTAGCGCTTCAAGCTTCGAGCTCTTTAACTCCATAGGGGCACTGGATAACTGTCAGGCTTATAAGTGTCAGATTCACTATTTGTTCTTTACCGGGAATAAAAATGAGGAACCCTTCATTTTGTCATATTTGAAGAGGATTCTGCTATGCTTAGACATGCTTACTTGAGTGCCTTTTGAAATGCTTCCTGTGAGACAGACCTGCCTTTTGAAACAACTGAACACTTTCTTCATGGATTGACATAAAAGGAAAGTTAAAGCTTTGAGGCTTGAAACAGAACAAATGTCATCTGACGAACGGTTTTCCAGAAGACTGGAAATGAGGCGGCAGACTTTCCTCTGTCTCCTGTTTCTGTCTGTCCATTTTTAAGTCAATCTGGAAACACCCACAGCGCCAACACCTACACGCATATATTTATGTCTACTCGCAAAATTACAGCCTCAACCATCTCATCTGGCCAATTTGTCAGCGCCCCGTATATCGGAGGCTCGCAAAATATGATTACGCCTCTCGGGAATGTTGTGAAAGCTTAAGTGTCTCCTGACCTTTCGTCCAAGCAAAAGCATGATGGAAAAAGTGCTTGGGTCACTTTGACATGATAGAGAGATGGCATCGGTAAGTGTTTATTAAAGCTGAAGGGCCTGCATCAGTGATGTGAATGGCCCCTACATCAAAGCTCTCCTGTATTTAAGAAGAAACCATAGCCAACTGTAATCAGCGTAAGACAGAAATGTTGGCTGCCGTAATTACAAGCTTTCTGAAGTTTCCTGAAGAGCCGCAAAACACCTTCAGCAATCAGAGAGAATTGAGAAACGGAGTGCTTTGGTGAAATATCACCCTTTCCCGCTCTTCCCATGACAGGATTTAATCAGAAAGGTGACAGTGTCAATTTATTTCTGACAAAAAAAGCCCTCGGGCAGGTTTAAACGTAATGATTTGCTGTATCTGTGTAGCCATTATCTGTGTTATGGAGTAAGGATGTCGATGACTTTCATTGTTCACAATTGTCATACACCGTTATGAGAATTATTATAAAATGTGAGCTAAAAAAAAGTCATTTCGTGACATTTTGGTGAAATACATTACAAGAACATCACTTCAAAAAGATGAGACTGTTAATGGGATGGTTCACCTAAAAATGATGTGTTCTGTCACCTTCGTGTCATTACAAACCTGTGTGACTTTACCTTCTCATGTGAAAACTAAATGATATTGCACTACAAGACACTGATAATAAGAAAAGTGTATTAAAGCCAAGGAATGTGTTTACTTTAATGTTTCATATAACTTCAAGTTAAATTAATATGTCACAACAGGAATGAACTAATTTTCCATTGTCAGCCAGCATAACATTAGATTTATAAGGTTCTGTCTGACATTTTTGTCAAAATTGAGTTATTCACATATTCTTATTAAATAACAACTTATTTACATTATATGATGTTTTTGTATAAGTTGTTTACATTTTAAGACTTTTATCTAAACAGGTTTTATCTAGAAAGTTCAACTCGAACTCGGCTCTATAAGGTTCTCTGTGAGCCAATCAGCATTTCGTCAGTCAGGATCAGCTTTCTTTGTCATTCCACCAAACTGCTCTGTTGTCAACAAATGTAATATATTAAATGTGAGATATTTTTATTTGTGTATATACAGTGCTCAGCATAATTGAGTACACCTCATTTTGCAAATTAATATTTTTTATCCATTTCTCAGTGAATAAAGGCAATGCATTTTGGTGCATTAAAACAAAACAGATTTATTAAACGGGTATATTTATTAAAATAATATTTTAGTCACCAAATATATTTAAAAATTGAATTCTTACAAAATCAAGCTAAGTATTGGAAAATGAAAAATTACAACCTACAAAATTTCAACTAAATAAAAAAAAATATTTAGCTTCTCTTCATTTTTCGTCTTTTTCAAAAATTTGTATTAATATTTTTCTATAAAATACAAATTTAGCTGTACTAGTTTTTGGACCGTTATCGTAAGTTATTTTGTTACACAAGCTCCAGATTTGGCTTCAGTACTGACTAATCTAATGCATACTGAATGCAGAAATATAATATTGTATCGCTTCCTAATAAAAATACGAATTTAAAAGATAGATTTGTGAGGGGTGAACTTATATATGCTGAGCACTGTATAGTCAGTAAAACATTTTTCAGTGTTTATTAAACTTTGTTAAACAACTCATTTGCACATTGTCTGTTTTCTTTTAAAGTCTTTAAATTTGATATTAAGCCCTGAAGGGCAAATAATTCATTTAATTCATGGGGTCTTAATTATAACAATAAATATTACCAGATTAATCACATATAATTAACATAAAATTAACATTCTATAACATTAAATAAATGTTATAGAAATCTGATATAGACATTTTACTTTCTCATACATCAACATATTGTTACAACACCGTTTTTTAAATGAAATGAATAAGCAGACTGATTGTATTTCTTGAAGAATAAGGCTTTAATTCATGATTTGCCAGATAGAACCTTATAATTTCAAGCGGAAAATGACATTTTAGAATTAGAAGGTTCTATCTGCATTAGCGTTTTTTTTACCCCATTTTGCAAATTTAAGAGAACTTTGATCATTTATATTTAGAGTTATTTAGGGTCTCTCTCATGTTAATGTATGAAAGAGAACTGTTACACACATATTGTTTGCTATATGGAATGCAAAAACTTTGAAGCTCAATATCTCAAAATCATTTAGAACGCAAGTAGAACCTTATAATTCCAAGGCGACAAAACATATTTATGTAAAAATAGAAGCAAAACATTTGCTGTAAATATAAAATAATACGTTAATCATACTATTTTCTTTATATTTAATTGATTTAATTGAACTTGTTGCTGTCTAATGGGTAAAACCTTGTTGTTTAAATCATAGTGGCAAAGCTTTAAACTTTAAGTTGACTTACATTATAGATTTTAAATGGCAATCTGCGTCTTAAAGCTGCACTTTGATCCTTTAATACATATAGTTTGTTTTAATATGCCATCAAATGACTCTTTATATGCCTGATAAAATGTACTATTGTTATTCTAAATGAAAAATTAGATCTATCTGTGAATTATGGTACTGAACAGTAAATACATTAAAGTGAGCAAATGGTGACAGAATTTTCACTTAATTCTTTTCAAGTTCACTCTCAGTTCAATTTATGCATAATGCGATTCAGCGGGGAAAATCACCATTTCTTTAATTCATTAAGGGTATGATTAATTCTTCACACAGAATTCCTGACTTGATATTTTTCCATCTCTAGGAAGAAGAGCTGAGGAAAAGTGGAGAGGCGAAATACGCTCATTTGAGCAACGATCTTCACGTTTTAATTGAGGTTTTCGCACCACCTGGAGAAGCCTATTCCCGCATGAGCCATGCCCTGGAGGAGATTAAGAAATTCCTTGTCCCAGTAAGTTCATACTGTTGGATTCCTTCAGAGAGATGGAGAGCTGAAAGCCAAGATGAGATGAGTGAGCCAGCCATTACCAAACTCCTGTGCTTTCCTGCATGCTGATATTTGCCCATGTTTATTGCAAGGGGTAAAAAAAAAAAGATTACAGTGTTATGCATATAATTAAACAAATACATTGGAGAATCCATTATAGATCATGCATGTTTTAATTCTTTTGCTAATGAGCTGCAGACTTGGGAAATCTGGATAGCTTGTCATGTGTTTTCCAAATCATTCATAACACTTTACATTGGGGAACACAGAACTAAAAGCTTTCCCTCTGTAAACTTCTAATTACTGCATACGAATATTAAGTATGGGTATAGTTGTTGTATTAACTGCTGTTCAGCTAAAGGATCAAATTTTAAGCAATCTATAATAGACTACTATACCTGACAAAAGTCTTGTTGTCAATCTCAGCTGTAAGAGCAGCAAATAATAACTTGACTTCTAGTTGATAATTTGAAAAAGTGGCAGAAGGTAGATCTTTCGATGAATTATCTGTTGAACTGCATCCCAATCATCACAAATACTGCAGAAGACTTATTGAAACCCACATAGACACAAGATTCTCACAGAAATCAGTCAAGTTTGGTGAAGGAAAAATCATGGTTTGGGGTTACGTTCAGTATGGGGGCGTACGAGAGATCTGCAGAGTGGATGGCAACATCAATAGCCTGAGGTATCAAGAGATTTGTGCTGCCCATTACATTATAAACCACAGGAGAGGGCAAGTTATTCCGCTCCTTCTCATACTTCAGCCTCCACATCAAAGTTCCTGAAACCAAAGAAGGTCAAGGTACTCCAGGATTGACCAGACCAATCACCAGACATGAACATTATTGAGCATGTCTGAGGTAAGATGAAGATGGAGGCATTGAAGATGAATCCAAAGAATCTTGATGAGCTCTGGGAGTCCTGCAAGAAGGCTTTCTTTGCCATTCCAAATGACTATATTCATAAGTTGATTGAGTCATTGCAGAGATGTATGAATGCAGTCCTCCATGCTCATGGGAATCATACGCAATATTAATTCTTTTTCCACTGCACCATGACTTTATATTCTATACTGTACAATATTTCTGCTAAGTGACAAGACTTATCATATTTTATTTTGGTAAAATTAGCTTAATCTAGAAGTCTTTGTCTTTCATATAAGCCACTTCTGATACCAAATGATCAACTAGAAGTCAAATTATTATTTGTTGATCCTAAAACGTAGATGGGCAACAAGACTTTTGTCAGGTAGTGTATAGACCTGCAGATTAAGTTAATAATATGTATTAAGAACCATGTATTAGAAATTAGTCATAATAAACAGCCAGAATAGTAATATGCATGCTAATAAGCAATTAGCTAAAAGTAAATATGTGTTCCTTAATCTAAAGTGTTACACAATATTGTTTAAAATAGAAAAAACTTTTTTTTAACCTGATATCATATACAGTGAACAAGTAATTATTATTATTGGTTTTTACATTTTAAATAGTCCAGATTACTTCACATGATTTCAATGCATTTTTACTGTTTTGAAGTTTTGAAATCTCACACTCCCTTTAAAAAAACAACTCAGTTTTCAGTCACATGAATAAATTAAAATTTTTATCTTTTTTTTAAATAAATGTTGCTTTTTAGGAGCATATTTTTTGAAAGGTAGCGTATACACATTAGCTTCTTAATGTCAGTAATCATATTCAACAAAAAAGTACTGGAAGTCTCAATAGTGATTAAAATGTAAAATGTCTATCTCTAGATTTCCTGAACTCTAAATATTAATGCAGCGCTATGTGCTGTTGGCCTCAGGCAAGAAGCGTTCGAGGAGGACAGTTTCCATACATTCACCTCTCCTGCCCTGAGTTTTACGCAGACTCTTAACCTCTTGAGCCACATCTTTGCATCATCATCCACAGCCCTGATCTGGTCACATCCTCCATATGTTTCTCTGTCAGAGTCTTCCATGTTTTATCTTCATGCCCACTCATGAATACCAAGCAGGCAAGTTCTCATTCTCAATAGCTCGGTTGCAAAATCTAGTGAAGTATCATTGTTAGCATTTTAAGATGTTTTACTAACATCCCTTGCTTAATTACGAAGCCTCTTTTTTTGGTCAAATTTTGTCTATCCATTTCAGTTAGGATGCTGCCATAAAAGCAGCTGCCTATGTAGGCGTCAAGGCAGCTCATTAGGGTTTGAAGCAAATGCCTTCTTTGAATATGTTTATAGTGCTCTACTCATTTATCTTTGTCAGAAAGCTTGATTCCTGTCAGGATTAAAGGAGTTTGCTGGCATCTTACTATAGCTCACTTTGAAGTGGTAATCGTATCTAGGCAGCTGTGTGAATTAATTCATTTCTTGGAGTTTCTGAGCATTTGTTCAATGAAGACGTGACATTATGAATTCACAACATTCTGAATTAATGGCTTTTGCTAGGGCCCTAAATTCCAGAGAAAATAAACTTTGATGCCATGGCACACATGATATTCAAGTGAACTGATTTGGCTGCAATAGTTTCAGGAAGGTTTTCTGTTCCAGCATCTCGATGTCTCTGTGCACAAAGCAAAGACTCTTAAGAAAAAGTGTGGAAGAACTTGGCTGACCTGCGCTATGAGACCTGAATACATTTTAGATGAAACAAACTGGCCAACTTAACATTATTACCTGCCCTTACTGGTGCTCCAGCATTCATGTTTCAATGTCTACTGGAATACTTCCCAGAAAACAAAATGCTCTTGTGAACTTCCAAATAAACAATGAGCTTTAAAAATGAAGTGTTAAACATGCACATATGTTACCATTATAATTAATCTCTTATGCTCACAAGTATAATACTAAATAAATATATATATTTTTACAAATAGTTTTTATGGTAATGTTTAAGAAGTTAACTTGTTTTCTGCAAACTATATAGTAGGTGCTTGGCTTTGGTAAGCGTAAAAACTTTCCAGAAGGAGTTTTATATGCTCATTTATGAATTACCCTTAGAATGAAAAGCTCTGGTTTGACCATATTTGGAATGGTCATGAATATTAATGAGCTCTACTCTGATGCTCTGCAGCCGTCAGTGCCCCCCCCCCCCCCCCCTTTCTCTCTTTCTCCCTCTCTCCCTCCCTCTCTCAGCTCACAGTATATGATTTCCATTATTCAGCCATGCCTATGTATATCCAGAGTTTATTATATGGCACCTTAAAATCATTTAGCATCTATTTAAAACAATATATTATAAGAGACAGTGCTTCATAATTCTTCAGCTGTAAAGCTACATCATTCTCATTCAACAAAGCTGCACACAGATTACCTGAAGCTCTGGATCAAATTGCAGTATGAATTATGTAGTTCCATTCAATGAATGTAATTGCAGATTAGCTTTGGTCAACATAGAATGAATATGTCTTTTAAAAACAAACATCAAAAAGCCTTTACAGCTAGGACTACTGATATGCCTTAACCATTGTTGGTAAGACCTACAGAAAGCCCATTATGTGAACACGATTACTCAACCTCACACACTGCTACAGAAAGAGAGTGATTCATGCAGAACGCAGCATCTTCAGTAGGAGTGAGTGGGCTCTTCTCAGTGTCACTACTGTACAGATGAAGTCTCATTAATGCAAGACACTGCTGCTGAATAGGGTTCAAATAAATTCACATCTTTTTTTAAATAACAAGTTTCCTAAATATTATGTTTTAATATGCAAATGATCCACTGTTTCATTATATATGACTATTTTGCATACATTTCTAGAACAAAAATCAGAACATTTTCGTTTGTTTTTTTTGACAAATTTGAGTTTTACAAAAGGGATCATTTATTATTAGTCCAATATTCATAAAATACTGTGAATAGTCAGAGGGAAATCATTCATATTTTTAATAGAATAGAATGTTTCGTAGAATAATCAGGCAAATTATACTGTATATGAACATACAATATATATTGCTAAACATCACCAGTATACGGTTAGAAATAAAGTGAAGTTTTATGTGCAGTTGAAATGTAGATAATATAGTATTTACACTCATTTATGCGCTCAAAAATTAACTCATTGGATGAACTCAATTTAATTGAGGGCAGGATTTCCATCCAATATATTTGTTCAGCACCAACTAAAAAAACTAGTTACACAATTAAATGCAATTGAGTTGGTCTAATATGATTCTATCAAATAAAAGTTTAAATACATATGTATTTTTGTTTAACAAACTCAAAGGTCTGATAATATCATGTGCAGTGCATCCGGAAAGTATTCATAGAGCTTCACTTTTTCCACATTTTTTATGTTACAGCCTTATTCCAAAATGGATTAAATTATTTATTTTTCAAAATTCTACACTCTCTTTGGAGTAAATGCCAGGTGTGATATTTGGAGAAAACCAGGCACCGCTCATCACCAGGGTAATACCATCCCTACAGTGAAGCATGATGGTGGCAGCATCATGCTGTGGGGATGTTTTTCAGCAGCAGGACCTGGAAGACTAGTCAGGATAAAGGGAAAGATTAATGCAGTAATGCAGCAAACTGACCTTAGACTGGGGCAACGGTTCATCTTCCAGCAGGACAATTACCCAAAGCACACTGCCAAAATATCAACGGAGTGGCTTCACAACAACTCTGTAAATGTCCTTGAGTGGCCCAGCCAGAGCCCAGACCTAAATCCTATTGAACATCTCTGGAGAGATCTGAAAATGGCTGCACACCGTCGCTTCCCATCGCTCCCCATTGAGAGGTACTGCAAAGAGGAATGGGCAAAAATTCCCAATGACAGGTGTGCAAAGCTTGTAGCATCATATTCAAAAAGACTTGAGGCTGTAATTGCTGCCAAAGGTGCGTCAACAAAGTATTGAGCAAAGGATGTGAATGCTTATGTACATGTGACTTTTCAGGTTTTTTATTTTTAATAAATTTGCAACAATTTCAAAAAATCTTTTTTCACATTGTCATTATGGGGTATTGTGTGTAGAATTTTGAGGAAATAAATGAATTTGATCCATTTTGGAATAAGGCTGTAACGTAAAAAAAAAAGTGAAGGGCTATAAATACTTTCCGGATGCACTGTATGACTATTATGTGTCATACATTTCAAAGTCTCTTAGTTTTATTTGAAGTCATCCTAAATGAAGTAAAAGAGTCATTTTAATCATATTTTAAGCATAGTTACATATACAGTTGATTGAGACTGACCTCTCACATTTCAGGACAGTTATTGCTCACTAAGCACAGCAACAAACTGCATTTTTGCTGCAAACGCCCAAAGCATGGATGTTTCTGCAAGGTGGTAATCTCAAAACTCAAAGCATTACATAAAACTCTACTAAATCTTCAAACTGAAGTGAAGATTAAACTCTAACAAGTCTTTCTATTAACTTTAAACACCTAAGATTACTTTTATTGTCAACATTTCCCTCTCTTAAATCAATCCCACGCAAAGCATGCTGGGAACTACAAATCCCATAACCAGGTAGTTGGACCAACACAATTCTTTCATGTTGTCCCAACACAATAAGCTTAAGTTAACTTAATGGTTTACAAATTTAAGTGGACTGAACATAAAACAAATTGGCCAAAGAAATGACAAGAATTGTGTTGTTTCAGCTCATTTTAAACAGGTAGTTTGAACAAGCAGCTGTAATATTTTTTGAGTGTGAGAAAGCAGCCTTTAAAATATGTATTATAGATAAAAGCAACAAATGAATTAGTTAAAATTGAACAAATGAATGAAAAAAAAAAACTTTCTATTTTTTATTATTAAATGCAAAAATGCCCAAAATCACACACAAAAAAACCTTTGCATGCAGGGTCTCGTCTGGCTAGTCAAAAACAGACTAGATTTTGTAAAGACATCTTATGTACTTACTGTATCAATTAAAAAATGATACATTTCCTTCTATTTTTGTAGCCTGACCAATTGGCTGGACTCAATATGACCTGGTGTTTCTAAGGCTCCCAGTTTGTGTCCCGAATCAATGCATTACAGCTGCTATTAAATCTGATTTAGAACATAATTAGCTTCACCATGAGAGACTCTACATAATGAATCCATCAGAATCCTCATTACATCTGATCAGCTTAAAAATACATTTCGCTCTGTCCGTTTGTTGCCCTTATTTCTCAAAGCAATGAATGCAGAGGGATTGTTTTTGTGCTGCGACACACTCTGCCCTGGAAACAGGAAAAACCTCGCTGATCCAAGCACTTCACATCACCTACATAAACCTCCTTTCAACCTGCATGGTGTACAAGCTATCAAAATTCCTTTCTTGAGTTTCAGTTTCTGTAGTCACTGTGGCGTTGTTTGCACCTACAGTAGTATTAGTATGTGTTCAAATGCATTTTTTGTGACCACTTGTGAAGAGATTTTGTTGAGACCCTTCCCTCTTATTTGGTCATGCTCTACTTCGCTTTCATGAGAGCATCTAGTGTCACTCGGGAGTACTATTGAAAGAATGGGAGTGAGAAAACAAGTGATTGAAAAGATTGCGGATGGAAACTACAGTTTTGATTGTAATCTGTGTGTTATAGTGAAACACTGAGCAAATTATGATTTTTGGTGCGCTTTCTGAGAAAATAGCCCATAATGATCAAGTGTTAGGTCAGTAGATGGAGATTACTTGTTGTTGGTGTTTTATTGATTTTCAATTGCATTCAATCACAAGAGAGTTGATACTATGAAAGCAATCTGTTCAAATAGCTTTCTAACTACCTCTGGAAGTGGTCAAAAGTTCTAGACCCCATTTACACCTGTATTCAGCATTGTCATCTTTCATAATTGGACTGATGAAAAAGATCTTAATGATGTAAAGGAGGTCTAAGAAGATGTTATTCTAAAATTAGTCCCTTTGTCCAATTTCCAATGTTTGTTCAAGGTAAAATGTTTTGCTTAATGGTCAGATTCAAGAGTTCACACTTACAGTAGCTGATGATTGATAATAAAGCATGTTTGGCATGCTGTTCTGGGAGAGAGCCCTGAGCTCCAAAGGTCCTCGAGCCCGGGGCTCTGTCCCGTTTGATGGGCGAAAGGGGAGTTTGAGCTCATGTAGGTCTCGAGAACTCCCCTGGTTTATTTAGGACCCATGACAGATTATTGGGATTGCTAAGGAGAGATAAACTGCTGACCTAAAGGCATAGATAGTAGCCTGGCTAAAAGCTCATCTATAATTTGGTTTAGTCAGTTCCCTTATGACACGTCTTTGGACTGTTGGAGGAAATCGGGGAACCCAGGGGAAACCCACATGAACACGGGGAGAACATGTAAACTCTGCACAAAAATGTCAACTGGCCTAGTAAAGACTTGAACCAGTGATGTCCTTGCTGTGAGGAACAGTGTTAACCACTGAGCTGCCGTGCTGCCCTATCTAGGAAAAGGTAGGAGGAGTGGGGTGGAAGGGGGATTTTTCAGTAAGAAACTCTGGTCATTTATTGTGCGTTAGGATTCATCTGCTTGGTAAATCATTTGATAGCTAATGCAGGACCAGCCATGATCAATCATAAGCATGTGATCCTCTCAAAATTTGTATATAGATAAACATCACTTTGTGAATGGATATGTATGTAGTGTTATTAAATGCACTACTATTAATCAATTTGAGGTTAGTTCGATTTTATTTAAAGAAACGCATTTATTTTTTATAAATATAGGTTTTTTTTAGGATTTTTTTAGGAGTTTATAGGATACGTTTCACAAGATATTTCAGGATTTCGATTAAATGCTACTCTTTTGCTAGTCAAGAGTCCTTGGCAAAAATAATTTCTACAAAATTAATATGCAGCACAACAAAAAATGAATTAACGTTTTAAAGAATAAAATCTGCATATTAGCTTACCAGGGTTTTTGAAGTAATGAATTACATTAAAAATACAACAGCAACAATTTTTTTTTAAAATTGTGATAATTTTCCACAATATCTGATTAAATAAATGCAAAAAGGCACTGAAGCATAATTGGAAATTTTGTGTGACTTAATTTCTAACAACATCAAGCCAAAATCAAATGTATTTTTTGTTATTTCTGTAAACGTTTACTCTTACAGGTAAAAACCCTTTAAATCGGTCCTTGCAAATATGTAATAGGTAGGTGTGTCTCAAAGGTTTTACCTTTTTGATGGGAAAATTTTCTCTTTAATTTTCTTTAAACCTTAAAATGAAGAAGAAAAACAACCTTGCCACACATTATACATACATTTCTATAATCACATATAATATATGAAAAAAAAATCAACACAGCAGCTAAGTGTATATTTCTTATAGTAAATATACTGTATTGTATTTTGTATATTTTTAAATCTTCACTGATTGGGAAGCGTATCTCTGAGAAAGACCACTCTCCTCTTGCTGCCATGTCTGATATTTTCCTGTACAACTATTGGGCCAAACAGGAAGGGAAATAAGTGGCTGGTGGAAATGAGGCTCCGTTTATCTGCCTGTGGCAGTGACATGATAATAAAATAAGCGCTATCCACTCTGTAATCGTCCTTGTGATTCAGGGCCCTGTCATGTTCAATCAAATAAGAGAGGGACTTTATAAATGCAGAAAGTGGAATTATTCTTTCACAACAATGTGCTGATAGCTGATGTCAAACAAAGTTAATAAGCCAGTGCTCTATTTTTCTCCTGCCTCTATCATTCTTCTTACTCTAAATGAAAGATTCGTGTGCACCTCGGCCCCTCTTTCTACACCATATTTTCAGTATGCGTGTCATATGGTGCCTGTTTGTCAGTATACATGCAAAAATGTTTCATGTCCTTCACATCTAAAAAACAAGGTTTCATTTTTTATCCTTACTTTTTTGTTTGAAGTCAGCAAAACTTTCTGGCAGTATATTTAGCATTCGCTGCCAGCGTTCTGGTGTTCTGGCAACACATTTAAGGCTCATTTGCTTTTACGCCGGCGTCTGCAAGATGTGCATCCAACTGGATAATTTCTGCTGTGGTTGAACAGGAGCATGTTAGATGAGATGCACACACAACGCCTTGCTATATATTGCTAAATATATCTTTTTTTAGTCAAGTTTGGTGTTTTTGTTGTCTTTGCACAGGATTACAATGATGAAATCAGGCAGGAGCAGCTCCGCGAGCTCTCCTACTTGAATGGCTCAGATGAACCGAGCCGAGGAAGAAGTGCGCGGGGACGTGGATTGCGGCTGACCTCCACAGCTTCCCCCAGGTACAGTAACTTCACCTGAATACTACTATGATGAATATTAGAAACTGACCATAAAGGAACAGCTCACTAAAATATGTTGTAATTTAGCAACCTTTGTCATTACGAACTCATTTGACAAGAGAAAAATGAAAAGATAGTGAGACCCTGATATGGAACAGAAATTTTGAGTGCCTTTTTTCCAAATAATGACGTAATTTAGAGTGAAATTCATGTCAACTTGAAGAAGAATATAGGACAATATTTGTTGTTGTTTGCTATTGGTGGATCTTGTGATAGAAAGGTTTCCCTCTCCACACCATTAAACACATCATCATAAAAATGGCATTAAATATTATTTATATTACATATTATTAGGTCAACTAAAAGTAAAATAAGTATAATGTACACAATCATTAATTATAAACATTGCAATATTTAAATAAATTAGATGTATGGATGGCGAAACGGTGGCTCAGTGGTTAGCACTGTCAACTCAAAGCAAGAAGGTTGCTTGTTCGATCCACGGCTTGGTAAGTTGGCATTCCTGTGTGGAGTTTGCATGTTCTTTCTGTGTTGGCATGGGTTTCCTCTGGGTGCTTTGGTTTCCAAGCCCAAAGACATGCAGTACAGGTGAATTGAGTAAACTAAATTGGCCAGAGTGTATGAGTGTGAATGACTGTGTATGGATGTTTCCCAGTACTGGGTTGCAGCTGGAAGGGAATCCACGGTGTAAAACATATGCTGGATAAGTTGGTGGTTCATTCCACTGTGGCGACCCCTGATGAATAAAGGGACTAAACCGAAGGAAAATAAAAAAATGAAAATATGTACTGAAATTAGATTTTTGGACACGAAAACTACACAAAAATCAATAAAAGATCTTTTATGGGACCCTGGACGACAAAACCAGTCTTGCAAAAAATGTTGCACATGAATATTTGTGGGAATAGTTTAAAACACAGTGATTCCAAATTATAATTTTGTATTTCATGCCAAAAATCATTAGTATATTAAGTAACGATCATGTTCCATGAGCACATTCTATGAATGTCCTTATGTAAAGGTAAAAACTCAATTTTCATTAGTAATATGCATTGCTAAGAACTTAATTTAGACAACTTTAAAGGAGATTTTCTCTGCATTTTTTAACCCTCAAGTTCCAGATTTTTAAATAATTATTTCTTGGCTAAATATTGTCCTATTTTGTAACCCAAATAGCTAATTTTTCAGAGCGTTTAACACTTATGACTGGTTTTGTGATCTAAGGTCACACAAACACACACAAATACAAACATATTTGATGAAGCATAAGTCATCCACGTTTACTGTATCCGTTTGAACTCTAACTGAGGCCCAATTTTCACCCCCAAACATCTGCGCTCTGTTGGATCATGAACCTACCCCGAGGCTCAGCATTATTAATCAGGTTAGCAGGTGAAGCTTTAATTGTTCTCTTCAAAAGCAGAACTTCTATATACCGTCATCCATTATTTACACCATCTTTAATGTTTATTTCATAAATTCCACACTGCACTTGTTCGGGCTTGTCTGAGCCTCTATCGATCCCTCTAGGATTCTCCCACAACAACGACAGCTTGCACTACCTCAGGTAGTAATAATAGATTCAAAATATGATCTTTCTGTTTACCGTTCCTGGCAGATAAAGCTATAAAATGCCTCTTCCCCTTGATGTTCTCCTCGTGGAGCCCTGAGAAGTCATTACCACAAATCAGCATGGCAAAAACAACACTGATGAGGCCATTAGTCCCTGTAGGATCTCTGGAGTTGGATGGACTGAATGCAGATCTGGACAGACTGAAGCATCTGCCATTCACCAATGCCGCCAACTCCATCTGCCATGTTGCAACAGTAATCAGGTTGAAAACGACTCCAGAAACAGACAGCTTCACCCCTTTACTTCACAGAATCATCCTCCCAAAAAACAATACAAGCACAAGAGAGCAAAACTGTGGATCAAAATAAAGCTGTCTTTTGTTGTACTGAATGAAATAACGTATTGTACAGGCTGTGTTTTCATGGCAAGCTTCACTAGCGGTTTTACAGTGTGTAACCAGAGATGGGGAAAGAACTGAGGCAGTGAATATTGCCATATCTCTGAAAACTCCGCTGTCTAACCTTATTGAGTCACTGGCATTATGGTTCACAGGGCTTTAATAGGCTGTCGTGATGAAAACACTGGCTAACAGCAGCCCGGTATTATAGCACTGCAGCAAATGACTTCACACAAAATGCTAATTTTTCATGGGTAAACACTGGAGCTGTGCAGCACTATTTTTGCATAACTCAGCCACAGCTTTCAGCCTTTAGTATGTGACTGGGAATGGTAGAATCTGCAGAAGAGTAATATTACAATAATATCACACAATT
This sequence comes from Danio aesculapii, assembly GCF_903798145.1. Lineage (NCBI taxonomy): Eukaryota > Metazoa > Chordata > Actinopteri > Cypriniformes > Danionidae > Danio > Danio aesculapii. Next base: position 29,641,287 of record NC_079447.1, on the reverse strand, counting down.
ATTTGTATATTTGGTGATGCGAACTGGATGTGGGTTTTACCTTATTTTATTTGTTTTATTATTCATTATTTTTTTACATGAAAACTGGCATTAAATTATTAACATTGTTGGAAAGTTGTCTTATTAATTATTCTGTTTTTGCTCTTTTACATATGCTCTATTATGCTAATAATCATATCTGTCTATTTACTTGTGCCTTCAGAGGTCGAGGAAGTACAGCACCACCCGCTCCACCTGGACGAGGAGCAGCAGCCCCCAGAGGAACTGTGGGCTCCCGCACCTCTGTCCCCACACCAGCCAGAGGTGTATCTGCACCCCGAGCCAGAGGAACAGCTGGAACACCTGGATACAGAGCCCCGTCACTGCAGGCCACGCACAAGTCATATGAAGATTATGTAAGTCAGCATATACAATTTTGTACTCAGATTTTTTTAAATGCTTAAGCTCATAATTTATTTTTCTTTCAGCACAATTGAATTGAATAATTGTTTACAGGCTGCAGTTATAACATGCAGTTTTAGTCATGAAGTTGGATGTTTTCAGGAACATACAGTGCTGTAAAGGAGTCACTGTAATGTGCAAGGATTGTTTTCATTTTAAAACAACATGTTAAAATGAAAATACACTAGTGTAAACATAGCCTACAAACTAAATCCATTCAGACAGATTGTTAGTCCACATGTTGACATACAGTAAAGAACAGCCTTGAGCGCAAAAAGCATCTACTTACTCCGTTGGAGGTTAGCTGCAAATATTATTAGTCCTGAACAATAATGGAATTTTTCCATTTATAGGCCAGTAACTCCAGATCGCAGGCTTTTTGCAGACCCAGGTGTGCGCAAGGTTATTTTTGAGAATTCTCAGCCAAGTGAACGTCAAACTCCAACCTAATGAAAAAAGCAATATCTCTTGGATTGGATTCCCTCTGAGCTTTTGCCTAATGCAGAAGGCCTATATGTGCAGCGCGGTGGCAGATTGGTCTGTCTGCATGGGGAAATGTTAGAGTACAGACTCATTACCTGCGTGAATTGAGTTCTGCTGGAGAGCCTCTGTGTTACGGCAGACATGGAAAACGCGCTCATATTTCTGTGAGTAATTGGGTCTGAGGTAGGCAGGTGGAGGAATGTGAACTAAGAAATGAGCAGTTCACTAGGAACATATTGTATCCTACCCTTCAAAATCAAACCCTGCCACTCCTTAACCTCAAGTATTTTTCCCGTGACTTTGAGAACTGCATTACATGTACTATTTAGATAGAGATGGCTTTTTGACAATATATAAGTGTGCGTATTGACTGCTTTTATCAATTTAAATGCATGTTGTGTGCCTAGAGAGAGATTTGAGTCAAAAAACTATTATTAGTACTTCCCAAATTTCATCAAGAACAATTCTTTCTGAATAATGCTCATCTGTGATTGATGTAGCAGACAAGTAATATTACAGTAATATCAAACAATCCTGAAAAGGTTCAGTGTTCCTAAGAAAATAAATAAACTGTCGTAACAAGGGAGTCAAGGTACAACGGACATGAGGGTCCAAATGCTGTTTATTTACAACTTAGTCAGACAGGCAATGGTCAAAACAGGAACAAACAGTATCAAGAGGGTAATCCAAAAGTGTAGTCTGGTCACAGGAAAAAAGTTTGGGGCAGGCGGCAAACAGCATAAACAATAAACAAGCCAAGGATCAAAAGGCACGGCAAGGCTAGACAAGAATAATGCTTGGTAATATGCCTGATTCACATGGGGGCTTCAGCTTTTTGCCGCTTCAGGGTGTGTTTGGACGTGATCGTCATAGCAGCGTCAGCAAATGAAACGAGTACGCAAATGGCTACTGTCTGAGCTGGGGAATTTGCATAAAGCGATCTGATTGGCTGACACTTCCGTTGGCACTTGAAAAGTTGAGAAATTCCCAACTTCTGCAGCAAGCAAAGGTGCTGAAGCAGTGCCGACGGACCCACAATTCAGTTTGGAAACACTTGATATCACCAAGTTAAAGTGAATAGGAAGCATTACTGTTGACGCCCCTTGTGAAATGAGGCGTTACAGGTGAACAAGACTCAGCAATGTGTGTGAGAATGTGAGGCGTATATATAGTCCAACTAATCAGTCTTCGTGAGCTACAGCTGTGTGTGTGTGGGGGGGGGGGTTGGTGCCTGATGGGAAATGTAGTACAGTTCAGTGGCAGAATTTTTGTTTGGGTGATAGTGAATGTTCTGCAAGGGCTAGATTGCTGGCATTTGTGATGACTGGAAAACGACAAAATAATAAGAAATAAAAATAGTTTAAGCTTTTGTTATTATTATGTCGCAGATTTATTGGTAACACTTTATTTTGATGGTCCATTTTGAGTATTAGTATTTGAGTATTAGACTGTCTGCTTAATATCTGTTGATACTGTACCTTAAACAGACATTTAACTGACTATAAGAACCGTTCCATGTACATGTCAAGTTACACTAACCCTAACCCCAACCTTAACCCCAACCTAACAGTCTACTTATAATCTAAAGAGAATTAGTTGACATGTAGATGGAATGTAACTTAAATTCAACGAACGGACCATCAAAATAAAATGTGACTTAACTTATTATAGTTAACTAGGACCACAGAACTAAACAGACTTTATTTGAAATGCAATAAATATTAGCTGAAAAAAGTACTGTATATAAAAGTATTTAAGACAAAAATAGAAAGACAAAATCTTATTTTAAAACCTCAAAAAACAATACAATTAATTATTTATACAAATGACAATGGTTACTCAATGCTAAACCCTCTTAGTTGAGATGTTTTAAAACGTAAATAATAAATTATTTGCATGAATTACATGAACTAAACCATTAAATTATGGTAATTTGCTAGAAACTTATATTAAATATTTAATTGTTTAAATATTAAGTGAAATCATTCATAATACATTTTCATTCATTCATTTTCTTTTCAGCTTAGTCCCTTTATTAATCCGGGGTCACCACAGCAGAATGAACCGCCAACTTATCCAGCATATGTTTTACGCAGCGGATGCCCTTCCAGCCGCAACCCATCTCTGGGAAACATCCATACACACTCATACACTACAGACAATTTAGCCTACCCAATTCACCTGTACCACATGTCTTTGGACTGTGGGGGAAACCGGAGCACCCGGAGAAAACCCACGCGAATGCAGGGAGAACATGCAAACTCTACACAGAAACGGCAACTGACCCAGCCGAGGCTCGAACCAGCGACCTTCTTGCTGTTAGGCGACAGCCCTACCTACTGCGCTACTGCGTCGCCATTCATAATACATACAAAAATATTACCATATATATTTTTTATTAATAATAATAATAATAATAATAATAACAAATAATAGTCTTCCACTTCCAATTTTAGCTGAAACTGACATTGAGTCCCAGGCTCAATGGTTGAGATAAGGTGAAGGAATAAAAATGTGTGTTTACAAGATTGTGTGTACAATATATGCTTACAATATACACTTAATGGAAAACATCTGGCAGTTTGCAGATATACAGGCTGCTTTTATATAGACTTAAACTGTCATCTAGGTTCAAGATGTATACCATGAAAGTCAGAAGAATATCCACTGTTGTGCTCTTTTTGTTGGTGGGGATTGAATTGACTTAATCATAGCTGTTATGTATATGAGCGGAGCCTTGCCAGACTGCATCCTCCTCCTCCTCCTCCTCTCGCTCTCAGCACAACAGCTTTACTCAAAGATCACAAGTGCCTTTTCAGAAGCTCTTCGCTCTTCCACAAACCAGGCCGACACTTCACCATGAGCTGACGCCCCTTTCCTTCCCACTAAATAAACACACCTCTGAATAGAAAACTACAGATATCCGTGCTCTCGCTCTCAAATAATATCTTCAAAGCTGCTATGGTTTGTAATTATCCTTATCTGTTATCCGTTATTTCGACGTTGCTGTACTTTCTACTATCCCAGCTTAATCTGTAAGACATTTGTAGGTTAAGTTAAAAAGTGTAAACACTGAGGCGCAGTGCTGTTATCAAAACATGATTTTGTTTGTTTGATTTTTCTGACTAGCCTGGCATAGCAACAGGGCCTCAACCAATCGGCTTGTTAAGTTGTGAATGATGCACAAAGTACTGTTTCTGGGTCTAAACCTCTTCTTACTTAAATTAAAAAATCATTTTTGATCACAAATTAGTCATATCACTTTAAAGAGGAGTGATCCCCTACGATATCATACAGTTCATGTGTAATGTAACTGTGTGAACATAAACAACGTCTGTGAATGTAATACACTCAAAGTTCAATGTAAAGGAAGACATTGGCTTTTACAGAGTTAGCTTAGCAAAGCCTACAGTGAACAAAGTTTGAGGACTACAAAAACACATCGTAACTATTAATAAACAGCTAATTAGTAGTTTAGCTAAGCTAATAGTGTTAATTAGGGTTTGTTAATACTATGTACTGTGTCCTAAACTGAAGTTTTAACACAAATGCTGTATTGTTCATTTTTAATGTATGTTAGTAATAGTTTCTAGTCAACTATTTGGGTTAAAGAGTGTAGTATTACAGTACATTGTGAGCATTTATTAGTACCATTGTTAAGCCTCCCTGTGTTGTCTGATAGAGTATTTGGATCCAGAAACTGTAAAGGGTTAGAATGGGGCAGAGCTATCTGTTTATCTTGACCAATATCAGATGAGGAAAGCTGTTTGAGGGCAATATTTGTTCAGTTATGTTTAATAACACTAGTGGTGGATTCATAGAAATGTAAAGGAATATTCATATATATAAAAGAATAGCAATAAGTATCCGCATGGCTTACAAATAATTTTATATATGACCTTTATGTGATGTTTGATTATGTGTTCCGTTTGATACATTTCAGATGCAACAGCCTTTTACTTTTCCCTTCTGAATAATACACTGTTTTAATGTACTTACTGTTTGAAACTTCAATTAAAAGCATTCAAAATGCATTCTAAGGTCACAACCAGTTCAGTGTGGATAAATAAACGAAAAAGGTCAATCACTGTGAAAGAAGCCATGAGCGTCTCGCATAGTATCTCAACAGACCTCTTTACACACACAATCGCACACCACTTCACATGGCACGAGCTGATTCAATGTGTTGTGAAAAGCCTTCACTTGCACTATTTCAAAGGCAGCTTCTCACCATGGCTGTAATTGTTTTTTAACAATGGGCTCGCTTACACAGCTGACTTGACATTTCTGAGGTGAACTAATTATTGAAATGGAATTCTTCATGCAGAACTCCCTCGTTTAATAAAACAGATGTACGACATACACCTCGAGAAGAAGTTTAATAATTTCCTGCTTAAGAGAAGCATGTGGATTGCCCAGAGGCGCCGCATATTATTTCAGGGCTGAGAGCTGCATACAAGCAGGCAGCAAAAAAAAAGAAAGATAAATAATAAGGAAAACCAGCACTCAATGCTTTTGCTGTGAAAATATCAAGAGGGGATGAGCAATAGATGGCTTACAGGAGTGTTTAAATTGTTGTGTATCTAGAGCATGCAAATATCATGCATTCGGTGAGCTATATTTACTGGTCAGTGATTACCGAATGAGAAAACACTGGCTACGGCTATCACAGCTCCTTGTCGTGCATGAAATAACCTCTATTAAAATTTATTGCAACATGATTCGCAAATGCGCTTAGATTGCTCTGTTACACGAGCTATGGCCTCTGAAGGTTAGAAGTAATAGCTACTTGTCTGTCATCAGCTTACTGAATTAGTTCTTTTATTTGGACGATTGTAAAAGTTTATGTAACAAGTAATAAGAGCTCCTATAATTCTACAGTGAGATCTTTAGCAATAAACCGACCTAGTTTATCACAGAGCTACCAACATGCATCTTGACTGTGCTTTCAGGCAAAGCCTGTGCTTTCAGGATTCTCTGAATTGTTATTTTAGCTTGATAAATATTCATGTGTTTTTTCTTCAGTTGGTGGAAGGTGTCTTAATAATTTTCACTCAGCTGTTATGTCATGTATGAATATACATGTTTTTGGCATTCATGCATTTCCAGTTGGTAAGTGGTAATTCTGTCAGGAACAAAAAAAAATTATAACCTGTCTCCTGGACATAGACAGTAATTTGCTTAATTAAATTATTTGTGATGTTTGCCTGAAGCAAAGACTGTGTAAATCCTGAAATATTGTGCTTTGAAAATTTGATGAGTTATCTACCTATGGAAAAACAAATGGTAATTGACATATTTGCATGGAGAAGTACCATAAAATAACCAGTTAAACCCTGAGTAAATCACAATAGTTCTAAGGTTATGTTTAACATTGCAGATGTTAATCTAAATTGCTGATTTATGGAAAAAATGGACACAAACATGAAAAGATATTTATAGGCCTCGATTTGTTCATTCAGTCACAATTAGCAAGCAATGCAAAATTCAGGTTCAGAAGCAGCCCTAAGTTTTGAGCTTCATGACTGTATACGATATTTGTCACTTTAATGAAAAATGACCCATGGTGTTTACTAAATAGTGTCCCTACCACAAGTAAGACAATGCATTGTGCCTTTGATAGAGCATTGCATTATGGTAGCACTGCTTTATGTTACCCAATTATGTGTCCGATCCAACACAATGGTAAAATGTGCATTTTTTGTAAGCAGTAAAATCAATTTCAAAGCCTCTTACATGTGTATAAATGTACAGTTTTAAAATTGGAAACAAGAAGAATTGTGAAATTTACACATTTAAACAACCGGCATATTGTTCAGTGATGCCAATCATGTGTAACTTTGTGACGAGACAAGCAAAAATGCAGAGTCATTAATTGTTTAACCTAACCATTTGTTGTAATAAGCTGCTCACACAAATAATCAGTTTGTGCCAGTACTAGTTGAAAACGCATTCATCCTAACTGCCTTCAAACTGTAAACTCTCACATGGTAAAATGGATTCAACTGCCATTTAAGGCCAAATATTGGCCTAATTCTTCAACATTACATGATGTGTTGTTTCAGTGTGCTAGCTAGACCAAATTTAAAGTTTGTTATGGAAAATTATAAGTTTGCTTTGAATGGGAAAGAAATGTAAAAAGCCCAATGTTCTCCTACCAATCCTGATGGCACCTTTTAGCCACTAAACTCTATGGGTCCTATCATACACCCGGCTCAATAAGGCGCAAGACGTGTTTGCCCTGACGTATTGCTATTTTCAGACCAGCACAACCCTAATTTTCCTGTTTTCCGCCACATTGTTTAAATAGCAAATCCATTTGCGCCACTTTGTGGACTCATGAGTGTTCCGGTCTAGAAAAGAGGTGTGTTAAGGTACATTGTTGGTGCATTGCTATTTTGAGTTTGGATATAACTCACCACACTTTGTTATTATTGCTCATTCGTTTGCTGGAAATTAGAATTAAATTTAGAAGTAGTTTTGAAATAAATCTTTGCGCTAAACTACTTAAATTAAATATGTAGGCTAATGGATGTCTTCAGTGGAGTTTCCTTATCCACAAAAAAGAGAAAGAGAAAGTAAAGAGGCCGAATGGAGGAGGCTCGTTCTTTATCCTCGCACTGCAGATGGTCTGTTTAACTGTTTTCTTGCTAGTGAAGCATTCAGTTTTTCCGCTTACAAAGTCCGCCATGTAAATATCAAATGCGCCATGGCATTATGCAATTGACTCTTAAAGGGAATGGGAGATGAAACTCTGATTGGTTTATTCTCAAAACACACCCATAACTCATTAAGAGAATAAGCACAAGCCTGTTAGACCATGCGCTGTGGCGCAGAACATATTTTTCCTTCCTTACAATAGCAAAAGTAGATTCGGACACAACCTTAATGCTTTTGCACCCTGCACTTTAGACTTTGTGCCTAGATCATTAAAATAGAGCCCTGTGATTTTCTTTAATATGGAAATGATAGTGTCCTTTTAATGTTTGCAACTATCAGAACAGACCATTTAATAGACATATGGCTTGCTGGAGTGTATTTCAGACAACTTCCATTGTCTGGCCGAAAGCCCATGTTTGCCCATACTTCAAACTAAAAATATCCACCCTGAAAATTGCATTGAGAAAGAAGTGGTAGACAAAGAGGCTTCATTCAATAAGCAGATGGACTCACAGACAAAAACTGTTTTCAACAATTCATTCCCTTCTCCCTTCAGCTCAGAATCATATTCAGTTGCCGTCCCACACAGAGATCAGTCACTGTCAAGAGGTGTTGGTGGTTGTCAATTGATAATGAAGCCAAGTATTGAAGACCTTTGGCTGTCTGCTGTATTAATTACTCTTGCAGTGCTCTCTACCACTTGATTTATTTCCTGTTAGCTTGCTCAATAGGACCAGAGTTAATTGCTCTTTCAAACGAGTGTTGAAATGTAACGATCAAGCACCATTAACTAGAGCTTGCTCGAATTATGCACAGTGGCTTGTAAGTGCATGTTAAAGTCAGAAAGGTCAGACACAAGGACCTTTTAAACATCACTCGGTTATTATAATGCGTAAATGTTTGTGTTTTCAAGGCTTCTGCTTAATTTAATATAACATCCAACATTGTCTATTAATTCCATCTACATATTTGAATGTCTTTGTGTTTTCCGTTTGTAATACATTTGAAGGCAAAAATATTTTAAAATATTTTCAAGTTCTGTTTAGAGAAGGGGAGATTTTTTTCCTCACATTTTTAAACAATATTTCTTTCAAGAGAAACTTAGCTAATGATTTAATATAAGCTTGTTTGGCAAGCTGTCCCGGGTGAGAGCCCTGAGCTCAAGGGATCCTAGAGCCCAGGGCTCCCTCCCGATCATAGAGCAAGAGGGGAGCTTGAGCTTAGGTAGATCTCAAACTCCCCGGCTGCGGTAGCTAAGGAAACACTTGAGGAGGAAGGGAGTTAGACTAGTGCCTGAATTGCTTAATTTGTTATGAATTACGTATATCTTTGGATGGTGGAAGGAAACCGGAATACCCGGGGGAAACCCACGCGGACAAGGGGAGAATATACAAACTCCGCAAAGAAAACACCCACCAGCCTGGCGAGGACTATGGCTGGCAGTGTTCTTGCTGTGGGGCAACAGTGCTAATCACTGGGCCGCCGTGCTGCCCGATCTATGGAAAGGAGGAGAAGGGGGAGGAAAGGGGAGTTTCTTCCATACGAAGATAACTGTGGACTGAAAAATGTGGTTACTTATGGTACATGGGAAACCATACGATTGGGAGATCATGATTAGTTAATGCGAAACCAGCCGTGGTAAATCACAAGCACGTGATCCTCTCGCAATTTGTTTATAAATAAACTTAACATTAATTCATTTATTTTGTCTTTGCAATGATGACAGAACATAATATTTTACTAGTTATTTTGAGGCGGCATGGTGGCGCCTCACAGCAAGAAGGTTGCTGGTTCGAGCCCCGGGTCAGTTGGCATTTCTGTGTGGAGTTTGCATGTTCTCCCTGTGTTCGTGTGGGTTTCATCCAAAGTCCAAAGACATGCAGTAAAGGTAAAATGAATAGGCTAAATTGGTCGTAGTGTATGTGTGTGAATGCAAGAGTGTACAGTATGGTTGTTTCTCAGTGTTGGGTTGCGGCTGGAAGGGCATGCGCTGCGTAAAATATGATGGATAAGTTGGCGGTTCATTCCGCTGTGGTGACCTCTGATTAATAAAGGGACTAATCCGAAAGGAAATGAAAAAAGGAAATGAACAGTTATTTTGAAATATACTAGTATTCAGATTCAAGTGCAGTTTAAAGGCTTAACTAGATTGATTCAACTGTTAACCAGACAACTTAGGTTAATTAAGAAAGTTATTGAACAACAGTGGTTTGTTCTACACTGTAAAACCCAAAATGTTAAGGTAACTCAAACTGTTTGAGGAAACCGATTGCAACAAACCATTTAAGTTAAAAAATGAATCCTAATGAGTATTGTGATATTGGGTAATTTGGGTAAATTTGGGTAAAAGAAGCAATTTGAGCACAGTAAAACCCAATAAATGAAGAGAAGTCAAACTAACTGAGTATTCTATTTACATGGCGGAATTTGTTAATGGAAAAACTGAATGCTTCACTATAAGAAAACAGTTAAACAAACCACCTGCAGTGTGAGAATAAAAAACGAACCTCCTCCATTCGGCCTCTTTACTTTCTTTTTACTTTTACTCTTTCCTTTACTTTCATGGATAAGGAAACAATGTATGCACTCCACTAACGACATCCATCAGCCTACATTTTTTTGTTGTTTGTTAAGCGCAAATATTTTTAAATAATCATCTCCAAAATCAACTGGAAACCGATTGCAACCAAACATTTTAGTTAAAAATTTAATCTATATGAGTACTGTGAACTTGCTGAAGTAATGAAGTGATAAAGCTGAAGTAATGAGCTATTTAATTAACTCATTACCTTCAACACTGAGTTCAAAACTCTTTTCAATTAATTTTTTTAGTAAATTTTGTATTAACTACACTCATGTCATTTGATAAAGTTGACTGTTGGGCTTTACAGCGTATGTATTATTATATAATATATTAATGTTAGTATGGGGTTTATTCTATATATTAATATTTAAAAAATATATATATATATATATATATATATATATATATATATATATATATATATATATATATATATAATATTTAGTATATAAGGAGGCTTATAATATTAACTTTAAAAATAGTGTAAATAGATTTAAAAGAACTAAATCAAAATAAGAAGTATATAATAGGAGCTACTGTGAAAACATTCTTGCTCTGTTAAACATCTTTTACAATGTAAAAAGAATGCTGGTTGCCTTAAAATTTTAAGATGAATCAAATTAAGTTAATTTGTCCATTGAACTTATATTATGTTAAACTGACTTAAAATACCTTGCGTAACTTATAAAAATTAAGTTAGAACATAATTAACTTAGTTTAATAAGTTACAATGAACAAAAAACAAATGCTGTCATGACTAACTGATCATATAATTTTTTTACAGTGTAGGAAATACTTGAAAAATAATAAAATTCATAGGAAGGCTAATAATTTTGCCTTCATCTATTTATATATCTGACTTCTTACTTCTTTGAAGAATATTATGCTGCACTGTCGATTTAAACAAAATCCGGCAATAACGAAGTCCATTTAGAGATTGCTTCGTGAGTTTGAAATGTTTGCTCCAGTTGCAATATCTTTGAACCATTGGTCAGCTTGGATTATATAACTGACCCTCTTGCAATAACAACAGAATAATATTTTTTCGTGTAAACTATTCTGTTTGCTCATTAAATGTCAAAGCACACCTTTATTTTGAAGTGTTGAAATGAAAGCTACTCTTTCAACTTTTGATGAAATGACCCTATTAAACTGGTAGGTCAGCTACTACCTCTGACTGTTAAAAAAAAGCATTTCCACAGAGAGGACTTGATGTTGGTGTGATTGACATATTCTAAAATTTGCCATTAAATAGTAAAACATGCAGCCTCTTCAGTGCTCTGCTGCTTTAGATATGCATAGCACTCTATTAAGAGGCAGTGTTAACAAACTGGTCAATTAGTGTGAGAGGACAGAACTCTGACCCTATTAGAACGAGGAAAAAGCGAATAGATGGAAACGTGCATGTTAGATCTCCTGAACAACTTAATCCCTAGCATAATCCGTGACTTTAATTTAGTCTAATCCTACTTCATACTCATAAAACCTGACTGTTGTGCAGAATTTTAATAAGTGAATAGACAAGGTCAAAATAGCTTGCCTTTTTTGTGACACAATATGCTTGATAAAAAAGCTAAGCTTTTTCAGATAGTTTATCTGAACCACAAAAATGGTTAGTTTGCATTTATGAATTATTTAGAATTTACCCAAGGGATGGTTACTGTAACCAATGCAATTTGATTGCAGTGTCATTGCTGTAATATTGGGCCCCCGAACACACACGACGCAATAAGGTGCAAGATGTGTTTGGCGCAATTTGTTGCTATTTTCAGACCAACGTAACCCTAATTTTCACGTTTTGTGCCACGTTGTTTAAATAGCAAATCCATTTGGCCCACTTTGTGGACTCATGGGTGTGCCGGTCTAAATTAGACATGTGTTAAAGCGCATTGTTGGCGTGTTGCTATTTTGAGAAATGCAAATAGACCTCACTATTGACCATCTAAAATCTGGTCTAAAGTCCAACGCAGAGCGGGTTATGCGCCTATGTGGTTTCAAACATGTGCACATTGCTTAATACAGACAGGATGTGCAGCAATACGCAAATATCTTTACATATGAAGAAAAAATTTAAGGATTAAAATGTTACAAAATTATTATCATCTTTATGCCCCCATGCCTTTTTTCCAGTTTATTCATGACAATTTGCAATTGTATAATGTTATTGTTATAAGCAGTATTATTTTTTATATGCATATTTAAATTTGTTTTAATAAAAACAAGTTTAGATTTGTCCACCTGTCAGGTTTTGGAGACGTATGCATCACTATATGGGGCACAAGAATTGGACGTGTGTTTGGATATAACTCAAGTTTTTAAGTTTTTTGACCACACTTCATTATTATTGTTCATCATTTATTGATTTGCTGGAAATTAGAACTGAATTTAGAAATAGTTTTGAAACAAAAGAAATGCGCTTAAGAAATGAAATTAAATATGTAGGCTAATGGATGTCTTCAGTGAAGTGAGTAGAACACCATTCCCTTATCCACGAAAGAGAAAAAAAAAGTGAAAGTAAAGGCTGATTGGAGGAGGCTCGTTCTTTATCCTCGCACTGCAGATGGTCTGTTTAACTGTTTTCTCACTAGTAAAGCATTCAGTTTTTCCTCTTACAACGTACGCCATGTAAATAGCAAATGCGCCATGGCGTGACACAACTGACTATTAAAGGCAATGGGAGATGAGACTCTGATTGGTTTAATGCACATTATGCTCAAAGCACACCCATAACTCATTAAGAGAATAAGCACAAACTTGTTAGAACATGCGCCGTGGTGCAGAGCGTATTTTTCCATCCTTAAAATAGCAAAAGTGTATTCAGACACGCCCTTAATTCTTTTGCGTCATGCGCGTTAGACTTTGCATCTAGATCGTTAAAATAGAGCCCTTTATGTAAGTGTCTATCATTTAAAATAACCACTTCACTGTGAATAATTAAAAGCAAAGTATCATACAGAATGAACAATTAAACAGAAGTTGAAATCATTAACATGTGAACAAGTAAAGTGATTGTCAACTAATAGACCCGACAAAATAAGTCATCAGCAATTCTAGTTTATTTTACGCAATTTGCATCTGTAACAAATCGGTTCATTTGCATTTTCATTAACTCTCCGTGCCTCAGATAATTGTTTGTGCTGCCATTATAACATCGAAAGCGCCTTTTATTGTTGAAATAGAACATTTATTCAAGTGCAATTTATGCATCCTCAAAAAAAAAAAATTCTTAAGGTTACCTTAAAACCCTTTAACTGCCTGCTCTATCGAATGGTTGACCATATTTTGACTGTTTTAAATAATGACTGTTAAAGTAATTTAAAGAATGACTGTTTTAAATAATGGTTTACACACATAGCATTGTTGGTTCACAAAGAAATCAAACAAACTTAATCATGTTGCACTCTGACACTTGATTTTGGTTTTATTGTTAAAAAAAAAAAAAGAAAAAAAGAAAACGTGTTAAATGAGAATCTGAAATATTTTTTGGCATTCTTCAAAAAATAAATAAGGCATTCAGAAATGTTTCCGGTACTTTTTACCATAAACCTACATATCTACCATTTGGTAGTGGTTGATATTTTAGAAATTATGGGATGTGTTGAAAAAAAATGCATTGAGTGTGTTAACTAGCGACATCCAGAGAGAGAGAGAGAGGGGGGGGGGGGTTACGGGGTGGATTTATGTGCTTTTGGAATCTTAAAAAAGGCCACCACCCAACACCATTATAAAGCATAGAAAAGACATGACATATTCTAAAACTGCTTTGACTGTGTTCTAAGTAATAATAAAGGCTTGCACCATGGATGGCTTGAGGGTAAGTAAACTATGGGGCAATTTAAATGTTTGGGTGAACTGTTTCTTTAAAGCCTGATAGTCATAAAGTACTGTACTGTATATGCACATTCCGAAAGTACATTGCAATGATAATAATTCATCTCAATATAAATCATAATAAGAAAATGGTGTATAGATGACACCAATCATCTCCTGAACATCGTATTATGAAGCTTTAATCTGTTTATTGTTTCTTTTGTCTGTAAACCGAATCGACCTCGGCATTATCCACTTGTCTTCAGACATGGCAAATGAGACAATTGTCCCACCGTGATCAATATTTTCTGTTGGACATGATTCAGCTGTGCCAGTCCTCCACTCTGGGAGTATATTTATTAAAGAAATCCTATTGCGCTGTAATTAAACATTGATTTTTCAACCCTAAACAATTAGAGGGCTGCTTCGAGACAGATTCAGTCCTTTAGCGTCTCCCTCTGTGATTATTCTTTTGTGTTTCTGTGATTTCAGGGATATGATGATGGTTATGACGGGGAATATGATGACCAGAGTTATGAGAGCTATGATGACAACTACAGCAACCAGTCGAAAAGGTGCACATCTATTTTTAAAGGGGACTCCATCATGAGCTCATTAATGCTTATTTGCACACTAACAAATCTGTTCAAATTTTTCTCCTTCAGTGTCTCGGAATATTATGAATATGGACATGGCAACAACGATGAAAACTACAACAATTATGGTAAGGAATAAGGATGACTGTTGGAATAAGCAAAACTTTTATATATATTTTTTTTTATGATCACAAAAAATGCAGGGTTTTAGGTCAGCCATTCAGAATGGTGCACCTCAAAGAGAAACATCCTCTTTGCATAGCGGTAGTTTGCGTAGCAGGTGGGCTGAAACTCAGTCATGGCACATTGCCCACACCAGTGAGAAACCTCTTTGCCTCATTCATTTTCCATATTGCTGTTAAATGTTTCAGAGCTAAAGGTAAGGAAAAACACCTAGCGGCATTTGCCAGTTGTTAAATCACCAAGGCCCAGGGCACAGCAGCTGCCATCTTACCTTACTAGTCTGCTCCAGGGCTGGGTTTTAAGATGCGCTTGAAATCATGGACTAGAGCCAGTAGAGAGCTGGAGGCGTTGCTGAGGCCCACCAAGAGAGTTGGAATGGCCTTTCAGCCATTATTTTTCCGTTTGAATATGTGCCCTCTCTGGGTTGCATTTGATGCAGGATTCCCTGTGTTCTTGGCATGGACTGATGTTTTCAACGATGCCCGCTTCCTATTGTATATGTGCTTGCTCGTTCATTTTGCATTGTGGCAAAATGTGCAGTGGAGTGTTGCTGTTAACAGGAATGATTTGATATTTTGCCACTTTCTGGCTTAAAAATCAAGATTTTATTGTGTTACAAGAAAAGCTTTTTCTTGGTAGGCAGTTATGGAAGCCCATTTCCACCTGAGAGTGGGGGGAAAGGTAATTGCAACTCTCACAATAGTGACTTTATGTCTTGCCTTTGTGATTTTATGTTGCACAGTATGTCTTTGAGTCTCACAGGTGCAACTTTGTGACTTTGTCTGGCTTTAAAAGACAATTAATAATCGGTATATTGATTTAAGTGCACTGTGGTGAGAGCAAATTTAGAGCTGAACTGAACTGAACAATGACAGTGTCTGCAACAGGAACAGTAACTTTCAGCATTGAGCTGACTTGAGCTGAATAATGAAACCGCTAACTGCTGATCTAATCTAGCTGCTTTACAGCTGAAATTTAATTTGCTTCATAATTGATGAATTCCACAACATTAACAATGTTACTTTTTACTGTTTATTAATGTGCTTTGTATAAAAGATGTGTTTATTGCATTGCTTTGAAACAGTCTGTAATGAATAAAGCACTATAAATATGAATTTGCTCTTTATAATTGGCACTTCATTTCTCATTGAAGTGCATTACTGTAGATTTCAGGTCAGTACATCTCACACTTGTGGCTTTATATTGGTAAATATGACTTTATTTGTTACAATTAGACTATTTCTTTTACTGGTGAGTTTATCTCGCAATTAAGACCACAATCTGACTATTTCTTATGACTGACTTTTTTCCTGCAAAGTGACTGTGATTAAATAATTGTAACAACTGGGATGTTTTACAGTGTGACTACAGGAATCAACATTTGAAGTGGATCAAAAAAGGACAAGAATGGCTGTTGTTCAATAGTTTTAGGACAGCTTTGATGAAAGAATTTGATCCAAATGTTGATCCACTTCAAATGTTGACTACTGTTTTATATTATTATTATTGCATTTCGAATATATCTCACAGTTGCAACTTTATTTTTTTTAACTGTGTAATTCTAACTAAATCTTACAAGCTTTGACTATATTTACAACTGTTGCAATTACAACATTGTGGCCCCTGCATTTTGACTAAATCTCACAGCTCTCAATATTTCTTATTTATCATAATATGTTATCATATTTGGCTTCTTCCACAAAATGTGAAGTGCTTTCTTTTCAGAGTTGTGACTTTATGTCCAGCAATTTGTCTATAGCTTACAACAGCAACTTTATTTCTTGCATTTGTGACTAAGGCTCACAATTGAGTCTTTATTTCTTGTAATGGTGACTTTCTCATAATGATGTGTGCGGTATGGTGCCATATTGCACCAGACCACACACCAGCTGATTGGTGCAGTGTAAATAGAGTGATGAAGCCAATTATAATATGGCGATGTTAGGAGGCCATGATGGACAGAGGCCAGTATGCAAATTTGGCCAGGATG
Organism: Danio aesculapii; assembly: GCF_903798145.1. Lineage (NCBI taxonomy): Eukaryota > Metazoa > Chordata > Actinopteri > Cypriniformes > Danionidae > Danio > Danio aesculapii. The sequence goes on along the minus strand of NC_079447.1, from coordinate 29,624,540 downwards.
CCAGGGTTTTTCAAAGGACATCTAGGGATTTTTAACAACCACAGAGTGTCAGGACCTCTGTTTACCATCTCATCCGAAAGACAGAGCTCACTGAGCAGTATAGAGTCCCCATCAATATACTGAGGCGGACCCACACAGACTGCAGGTTTAGTGCCCCCCACTGGCCTCACTAACACCACTTCCAGCAGCAACCTAGCTTTCCCATGTGGTCTCTCATCCAGGTACCAACCGGGCGCAGCCCTGCTTAGCTTCAGTGGGTGATCATGTGAGAGTTGCAGAGAGCTAGCTGCCAGCTAGTTTAAAACAGGAACAAAATTATTCACAATTTCCATTTCAATGTGGTGATGTCACTGGCCTATGAACATTTCCTGCTTGTTGTCAAACTAGTAACTGTTAAAAGATGGAATTCAATCCTAACCCGATGTTAAAACAGCTATCATAACATTATTTATCAATATGTGGACCTTTTTGGATTCTTGGAAGCTATAGAAATGAAAACATGTAAAATAGGAAATATGTTAGTGCCATTGTTATTGTTTCCGTCCATCAAAATGATCTATACAATAACATACTGTATAAAAAAAATCATCATCCACCATGCAAACTAACTATCCTCAAACAACCCTATTTTGATTGCTTTTTTGAACAAGTCTGAAGTGTTTTATTTCCTTGATTGATTTTGGTAATTTGTTCCACATGACTGCACTTGTAAATAAAAGCATATTTTCCACCACTACACCACACTTAATTTAAATAAACAAATATTAAAATCCCAACAACTAGTACTATATGAATGCCTCAACGTTTGAAAATAGTTCACCAAAGAACTAGCAACCACATTAAACATTTTACATATTATTCCCAGTTTTTTTTTTAAACATACTATTTTATTAACAGTTAGCTTACCTAATTCTTTAAAAAAAAAACTCTTTTTAAATTTTTTTAATTATTCATACTAATTTATTTTGTGCCTTTTGCAATTTTTCTTTTATACTCTTTGAGCAGCCACTATACCAAAATGAGGTAGCATAATCAAAATGGGGTTGACACATCTTTATTTGTTAGAACATTTGATCAAATTATTATTTTTATTTCTAGGTTTAGATTTTCTCCCTTGCAGTGACTGTTAAGTGTAACATGTTTTTTATATTTCATATTTCAAATTTCTTGCAGTTGTAATTTTTTCTAATTTTAAACTTTATCTTCCAATTACCTGACGTATTTTGGATTCAGTGGCTGAAATGGGCTTCCACACTGTAAAACATCACCAAGGTCAGAGATAGTTTTCACAGCGAGGAGGATGTAAGAGAAAAAGCCTATTAAATGTAATGTGAATAAGGGAGGGCTGTTTGTGCGGTAGTGGTCATTACACAGAATGCAGGAATATAAGGGATTTTGCCATGATGTATAATGTTTTTTCCTCCTTTCTCTGTGAAACGGTAGTTAGCAACAATGAAGGTTAAGGTTCTTTGCCCTGAAGGCGGGCTGATTGTTTCCTCAATGGCCCAGCGATCACACTCAGAGAACCTAATGGAGCATCGGCTCCCAACACATACTGTATTTAAATGACAGCAGGGTCATACTGTGAGCTCAGCCAGGAGTTCATGCCTCATCTGCTCTGCCTTTGGTAACTGATAATTAGGGCAAAGTGACATTGTATATTTCTCAAATCTATGATAATGGACCGAGGCGAACATGCAAAGCACTAGATGGGATTTGAGAATGGAGCTCTAAACGAATTATTGAAATGCATGTGGAAGATGATCATCTGCTGCTCGGTTTATCATTTTGTAATGCTTAGAATGATGAAAAAGCATTAAAAATAGCTAATGTCACATTGAATTACATTGCTTCAGGATATCCATTCACTGATAAAGTGTCATTGCATTGCTCCTTCGTAACATCTCCATATGAATCTCTCTTTTTCTATTCAGATAATTCAGATGTTTGACCTGATTATGAAATAGTTTTCTTTTGTTTGTTTCTTTCTCTCTCTCTCTCTCTCTCTCTCTCTCTCTCTCTCTCTCTCTCTCTCTCTCTCTCTCTCTCTCTCTCTCTCTCTCTCTCTCATCATCTCTTTTAAGCAGAAGAGGACTGGATTTCATCTCGACCAAACCTCAAAGCTCCAGCATCAAGACTTACTCGAGGGGGATACAGAGATCACCCCTATGGTAGATATTAAAGGTGCTCCAGATCATGTGACCTCCATACAACGGCAACCGTATTTACTAAATAATCTTTCAAAAAAAATAAAGGGATTTTTAAGTGGTAGATTAAACATGTTTTTAAACTCACCCTAAAAAAATGTCCCTTCTTTTCTTATCTGAAACTGTTGACTTTGTAAAATACATTCTGGCCAGGATTTGGCAGTGTACTACTTTTGTCATTGAATGCTCCTTCTTTTAGTTTTTCATTGTTTGTCCCCCAAATGTAAAGCATGGAATTAGCTACACATTATGCCGCTGGGAAACCTTTGTTAAGGCGAAATGTGGCGAGACTCATTTTGTACATATAACATCTTTCTTAAAACTTCTTAATTTGATGATGGTAAATACTGAGTTTGTATATTTAATTTTGATATCAGTATTGGGTTTGAAAGCAATTGGCTATGTATGTAGCCACATCCAAGTGCTTTGCTTTGTGTGTAGCTTGTATTTGTACATACAAAAATGTAATAAAAAAAAGGATGTAAAGCGCCTTGTGCAAGCTTCTCTAAATAGGTGATTAGAATTGTTAAACTTGTGTTGCCATAATTTGTTAATAAAGATATGATCTTTTTTTTTTTGTTTGTTTTTTGTAAACTTAGACCAGAAACGTATTTGTCTCTAGTACTAAATGTCTGTTTGACCTGGAAATGAATCTTTTGTTTTTTTATATATCTATTTAACAATGAAAAGCCACAAAAAGGAACCGTAGAGACGTTGTCAAGTCATTTTGTGTAATAATAGATAAGCTGCATTAATAGATTTAAACTTTGTTAACTAATTTTTAACATTAGCTCTAAATTGTTCATTGACTCTTGGTTAGTCATTTAAATGTTTAACATGTTAATGGAAATCAACTGTTTAGATCAATAAATTGAATCTTTTTTAACACACTCTTTAAGCTTCAGCTTATTAAACAATAAGTCGGACTGACTTGTCTGCGCTAACGTGACTCTGAGAAAGATATGGAGATTCAGGAGGTAAGAACGTCCCCATATTCAATAAGCTGTTCTAAGTGCCTTCAGCCTTTGGTGTTAACCACTGTAGACAATGTGAATATGACTGATATTCACGCTGATGTTTCATCACTCGCACGAGTGAATGGGATCAAGTTAAACTGCTTTATCTTTGCTTTTCTTCTGCTATATATGTTAGTGTACATCAGAAGGCTGCATTTGTGTTGTAATACCAATGCTTTTAAATATCACGGCCCCATAGAGACCTCAACTCTTTTTTGTGACTAATAGAGCTGAATGCTGACGCGTATTAAGACTTCGAAAGGATGACTAAACATTAAGCAGGTAACCCTAATAATAACTCTAATGTTGCGAATGCCAATCATAAATTAAGTTATTTATACTTCAAAAAGTAAACCTTCTCTCACTAACCCCAAATAAATGCCTCGGCCCTCTAAATCCGCTAATAAAGTTAACTAGTGAAATCAAAATTAACACATATAAGAAAAACAATTAACAATCCATCTTTTAAAAGAAGCTAAAACTGATCTTTAATACCTGACCAGCTAAACTAAGCTTTTTAACCAGACACGCTGATAAAAAAAAGATGGTTGCTCTAAATCATATTCTGCTCTGACAGCTTTTGTCCAGCCCCACAAATTGGTTTACTTTTTTGATAGTAACATATGCTTTGTCAAACTGTTTTCAATCCATCTGTTAACCGTGCATGCGAGTGTGCGTTTGTTTGGACTTGTAGTCTCACTCATCGTCTCTTCTTCATTTTGTGTATTGTACTAACAGTGCCTCAAAATCTGGATCTTAATTATGATTTATCCTTCCAACAGGTACCTGTCGCTCTGTGAGCTGAGATGTGGTGAATTGAATTAGACTGGGTAAGCTATAACTGCTCTACACATTTCAACAAAAAAAAATATATATATATATATATATATATATATATATATATATATATATATATATATATATATATAATATATATATATATATATATATATATATATATATACAGTGGAGGTCAGAATTTATCAGCCCCCATTTGAATTTTTTTTTTTTTTTTTTTAATATTTCCCAAATGATGTTTAACAGAGCAAGGATATTTTCACAGTATGTCTGATATTATTTTTTCTTCTGGAGAAAGTCTTATTTGTTTTAATTTGGCTAGAATAAAAGCAGTTTTTAATTTTTTTTTACCATTTTAAGGTCAAAATTATTAGCCCCTTTAAACTAATTTTTTTTCGACTGTCTACAGAACAAACCATCGTTATACAATAACTTGCCTAATTACCCTAACCCGCCTAGTTAACCTAATTAACCTTGTTAAGCCTTTAAATGTCACTTTAAGCTGTATAGAAGTGTCTTGAAAAATATTGTTTATCGTAAAATATTGTTTACTGTCATCATGGCAAAGATAAAATAAATCAGTTATTAGAGATGAGTTATTGAAACTATTATGTTTAGAAATATGTTGAAAAAAATCTTCTGTCCGCTAAACAGAAATTGGGGGAAAAATAAACAGGGGCGCTAATAAGTCAGGGCGGCTAATAATTCTGACTTCAACTGTATGTGTGAATATATGTATTCATTTATTAGGCAAATAACAAGGTTAAAAAATAAATAAAAAAAGCACATTGAACTTTCCTCAGGCAGAATTTGGCTTTTTTTATTTTTTATTTTATTTTAGAATTTGTAGAGTTTCACGATTTTTCTAGTTTCTTTTGTAAAAAGTACATTTAAAAATTCATGAATAACAATAGCCAAATTAGTCAAATAATATGGGCCACTTTTGGTGCTTCACACCTTTTTACTGATCATTTTTTTTTAAGGTCATGTAAGGGACAAATTCTGGACCATGGTCAGTGAGGGGTTGGTCTTTTGGACCCCCCGAACCCCTCCCTGGCTACGGACCTGAAGTGTGACTGAAAAAGTAAACTCAAACAGGTTTGGAAGCCCTTCAGGGAGAGTAAATAGTGAGTATATTTACATTTTTGGGTCAACTATCCGTTAAAGGGGACAGATTTTACTTCTTTTTACAAGATGTAAAATTACTCTTGGGGTATTTTTCTGATGTTTGCAAAATACCCCACAAATAATGCTTTAGAACTCTTTGAATCTGCCCCTTTTAGGCTTTGATTCAAATTATTCTATTTTGGTGATGGTCGCTTTAAATTCAAATGAGATTCTGCTCTTTTCAAAAGAGGGCGGAGCTACAAACACTTTGGCAGATTCAAAACAGGACTAACATTATCTGTGTGAAAAAACTGTGTCAAAAGCAGTGTCGCAGAAGGAGCTAGTTTATGGAGACTACAGTGTTCATTTGTGCATCCTAAAACTCCACATTTATCATTCTCTTAGTGCTGATATTATATTCAGTAGGTAAAACTGTAATGGCAGACGGCTGCTTCTCACTCAGGGTTGTTAATGCTAATGAGAAAGATATCATTAATAATGGATGGGGCTTTCCCCCTCTGAAGACATGTACAAATGGAGAATGTCAATCGAAGTGTTTCTGCTTGCAGTTTTTATCAAGTGTGATTATAAAAAATATAATTAATGTATTTTTACTAGCAGACGCTGGCTTTCACACACTGTTGCCACATAACTATGTTTAAACCCCTCTATAAAAATGATTTTTGCAAAATAGGTCACCTTCAAAATGTAAACTTTCAATTGCAAGAAAGTCAGTCGTAATTGTGAGATGAAAAGCTGTAAAATGATTGTGGCTCTTTAAGTCAAAAAAAAGAAGAAATCATACTGCAGTACTATATGGGTTATAATTACAATATTTTACCCCAGCTTGTAATTTGATCATAAAATAATTCTGCTTGGCGCAGATGTATTACATAAATCATTTAGCATAAATCTGTCATGCTACATTAGAAACATCTATATGTACCCCAGAATGAACAAGAGAAAACAATAATGCAGTTTTATTTTAGACTGAGAAGCATGTACTAATGTGTTGTTGTGACAGTACAATTAATAAACCATTTAGCAAGTAACACAAACATCCCTTTGGGTGAGCTTGAAGACAGAAAGCCACTCAGTATGATAGAAACTCGTGACACTGCACACAGATTAACTGCACACACACACACCACTGAAATATTAAGCAACTGTATGACCTCCAGTCAGATGTGGCCTTCAAGAACAATGCTTTGAACATTTGGGTAATTAACCACTTTTATATTAATTATGCTCCAGGAGAATCCCCTGCATGTGAAGAATAATAGCAACAAAAGGAAAACATTATTTTGGGGGATTCATTTTGTTTGGTTTACAAGTTTTTTTAATATTCTGCTAGAGCCATTATGTGCATCAGGGAAAAAAATCAATTAGCAGGATTTTCAGTATCAGCTGAAGCATTTTCAAATGTCCAAAGCATGAGACTTACAAAATTCACTTATTAGTCATATTCAGTTAGTTTGGCCAGCTATGCTTTATAATCTAATTGTGAATACTATTCTGAATTGTGAGGTAGAAACTCCAAGGACAAAAAGGCAGAATTACCTTTATACAGTAATAGCATATAAACTGAGCGGCCACTTTATTAGGTACACCTTACTAGTACCAGGTTGAACCCCCCTTTGCCTTGAGAAGTGCCTTAATCCTTCATGGCATAGATTCAACAAAGTACTGGAAAATTCCTTAGAGATTTTGGTCCATACTGACATGATAGCATTACGCAGTTGCTGCAGATTTATCGCCTGCACATCCATGATAGAGTCTCCCTTTCCACCACATCCCAAAGGTGCTCTATTGGAGATTTGATGACTGTGGAGACCATTTAAGTACAGTGAACTCATTGTCATGTTTAAGGAACTAGTCTGAGATAATTTGCGCTTGACATGCCGCGTTTTTCCTGCTGGAGGTAGCCATCAGAAGATGGGTACACTGTGGTCATAAAGGGATGGACATGGTCAGCAACAATACTCAGGTACGCTGTGGTGTTGACACAATGCTCAATTGGTACTAATGGGCCCATTTGGTAACACTTCATATTGATGGTCCATTTGAGTATTAGTAGACTGTCTGCTTAATAGCTGTTGATACTGCTGCTAAACAGACATTTAACTGACTATAAGAAACTTTGCAAGTACATGTCAGCTTACACTAACCCCAACCTAACAGTCTACTTATAATCTAATGAGAATTAGTTGGCATGTAGATGCAATGTTACTTTAATTCCACACCCATCCAACCACCCGTTTACCTGTTTTTAATTCTTTTCTTGACCATGTCTACATGCCTAAATGCATTGAGTTGCTAGCATGTGATTGATTGATAAGAAATTTGCGTTAAAGAGCAGTTGGACAGGTGTACCTAATAAAGTGGCCGGTGAGTGTACATTGCAGTATAATGATTTTAAACAGCCACAGCAAATGTATTTATAGTACACAATGTTGACATCTTGAGCTCCAAACTAGTCATAATTACAGTGTCATAATTACAATATTGGTTTTTATTTTTGAAATCCGGCTAGAGCCGTTATTGTTTGTGCATTAGGAATAAACATCAACAATTAATAGCATTTACTGGAGTGTTTTCAAAGATTCAAAGCTTGGGATTTTCAAAGTTCACTTATTAGTGGTGTTTTATTCATTTTGGCCATCGTTGCATTATTTTGCTTCTCTTGATGGATGGAAGTCTTTTGTAGAGGTCAGCCATGTTTTACAGTCTAATTAAGGACAAGACAGGGGCAATGCTCAAACAGATGCGTTTTTTCACCCTCAGAGCCATTTGTTCAAGGCAACAAAGGATGATTAAATCACTGATGCCTATCAGATGGCTTATTTGAGAACGGAAAAGGTAATAAGAACAGAAACAAAGACAAAAATGCTGTAGCTGCATTAACAGAGTATAGTAGCTTTCAGACGTCAATGATCTGCATTCAAATCTGCAATATTCAATTTGGCCAGAATTATTTGGTCAATAAATCATCAATACATTTGGTGTAGGAGTATATACAATACTTAGGACATATGTTAAAGACAATTATTAACACTTCTGTGTTTTTCTTTTACTTTTTTTAATATTTCAAATATAATAAACTTGTTTCTGCAGCCGATTCGAATGTTATCACTTGATTGAATGGGCATTATCAGAGGTTATCTGTTCCTAGATACTAGTAGATTCAGAAGGCTGTTATCATCCATCCACATGGTTAATCAGCTACATATGAAATACAGCTGTGGCTGGAAGTTAACGAGAATTATTTATATTATTTATTAAATTTCCCATTAATTGTATTTTATTAATGTCTACTCCTACCCCAACCATCACAGTAATGTAAAAACAGATCTGGATCTGGAGTCTTCACTAGTATAGTTGATTAACCACGAGAATTGTGTATATTGTTTATTAAATGTCCCATTAAGTGTATTTTATTAATGTCTACCCCTACCCCAACCCTAAACCCAACCATCACAGTAATGTAAAAAGAGATCTGGATCTGGAGTCTTCACTATAGCTGATTAACCACAAGAATTGTGTATATTGTTTATTAAATTTCCCAGTAATTGTATTTTATTAATGTCTACTCCTATCCCAACCCTCACAGTAATGTAAAAAAAGATCTGGATCTGGAGTCTTAACTAGTATAGCTGATTAACCACGAGAATGATGTATATTGTTTATTAAATTTCCCATTAAGTGTATTTTATTAATGTCTACCCCTACCTCAACCCTAAACCCAACCATCACAGCAATGTAAAAACAGATCTGGATCTGGAATCTTGTCTATTAGTACAGCTGATTAACCATGTGGATGGATGATCACAGCCTTCTGAGTCTACCAGCAGGCAAAGAAGGCCCCCACTGGCCCATATCTATCAACTGATAACACCTGATAACGCCCATTCAATTGAGTGATAACATTCCAAGCGGGCGTTTTTCTTTTAGTTTTTCTATTAAAAAAAAATAGAATTAATAATTTTTTTCATCATGGCAATAACAAAAGAAATTCGTTATTAGAAATGATTGTGTTTAAATATATGTTGAAAAAAATTGTCTCTCCATTATTGGAAATATTTGAAAAAGAATAAAAATTGCACAGGGGGGCTAATAATTTTGCCCTCAACTGTATGTTGTTGTATGATCTTTTTAAATTAAACAGTAAAAATAATTTGACAGTTTTTTTATTGCACAATTCTGACCTACTTTCTTGCACATTTGAGTTTACAGTTGTTATTTCTCTAACTGTTTATATACATTTCAAAATATAGTTTAACTCAAAATTGCAAATTAACACCTTACATTTTGTTCTTGTTGTATAGCGCACAATTCTGAGAAAAATGAGGTGTAATTATACAGTAAAAACTTTAGTATTGTGAAAAATACTGTAAAGCAAAAAGTAGTAGCAAAGAAAAAAATCTGCTATATTTAAATTATTATGTAAATAGTATGTAATTAAATGCAATGAAAAGGGTTTTTTTCATAATTGAAATAATATTTATGCAATTGTGGACAGGTATGACTCTCAGTGGCTTCAGGCTTTCTAATTAAAATGGGCTTGCATTTTGTAATCAGTGGCACACACCGGTTTTGATTTTGCCATTTGACATCAGACGTTTATTTTGGGGGTTGAATACATCTCATTTAAAAATGCACTGTTGCTTTGTGAAATAGAGTACAGGAGGTGTTTCAACAGAAGTGATTATTATGCGCTTCAAATGAATTGAGACTCGTTAACTAGACTTTGTAGGCCGGTCTCGTGTGATTCTCAAAGTATTTTTGCATTCTTTTTTTTTTTCTGTGGTGAGGACGGATGCATTTCAGATGACAATAACAAATTAATGCGTGAGGCTTTCAGAGCCTGTAATTCACACACTAGACATTCAATTTGCTGTCAAATACTAGCAGAATGTCCATCTGTGTTGAAAATCACTGTTGTTTTCTGCGACAGAGTTGGTCATCATGTAGAGAGATGGAGACGGAGTGCTGTTTGAACAAAAGGCCTTTCAAGTCACCATCTCGATCCTTTTCACATGGTGGGAATTACTTCACTTTGGAGAACCAAACGTCAGCTTTCAATACAGCCGTGATATTAAAAACTAATGGTACTTGCACAGCAGGACAATGACACAGGACTGTTTCTTTTATACTTTTTGGCACCCTAGACAGGACCCTAGAAAATGGAGCTTTATGACAACAACAACAAACTCTATTAAGGCTGCCGTTAAGGCTGTTTTATTCACTTAAACATCGGATGGAATTATTATTTTCTCTTTAATTCTGATGATGCCCATGTATTTTCCAGTGGAGGACAAATACACAATTCATTCACTTGAGTAAGAGTACAGATACACTAATAATGTATTACTCCAGTAAAAATATAGTCATCTTTGCCAATTTTATTTGATTTAAAAAGTACAAATGTGCTTGATTTATGATGTACTTAAATATTTCAAATACTTATTGATAAATCTTTATTTTGCAAGAAAATTGTATTAGCAAAATGTCTCTGAGAATGTAATGATTTCTCCCTGTGATTTTTTTTTACTTGGAGTACAAAAAATGCAATATTGTGTTTTTGGAATGTAGTAAAGTAAAAGTACAACTTTCCAAAAATAAGGTACAGATACCTAAAAAATTTACTTAAGTACACTAAATTTTTTTTAATGAGTCTACTATTATTAAAGGTTAATAATAAGTTAACTTTAACTGCTTGATGGATAGTATTGTCTATAACAAACCTGATTACTATTGCAGTTGGTTATATATAATTTCATGGGTATAGCTTTTTATTAATTATTTTATTGTCATTTTATATTTTATTTATTTAATTTTATTTTTTTTAGCATTTCATTAACCTCTTTACCTCTTTGGTCTACATCATAATTATGGCTGCGTCCAAACAAAAATTCAACATGGTTGTTTTGAATCATTACTATTGTTGTTTTTCACACAATTTGGTTATTTACAAGAGATACATCCAATTTATATAACCAAACTCAGTCATATGCGTGACTAAGCCCTATCAATTTTACTATGGACAACTATGGCCCTGTTTAAACCTGGCATTGAGATGTATTTTCAATCCAATCATAAGTGGACAACACTTAATACATGTGTAAACTTGGTGTAAAACCCCAACGTTGTCCTCTGTCACCAACGATCAAGTGGCTTTCTTGGTGTAAATGCACACAAAGATAATGTGTTTGTACGTTGCTGTGTTGTGTTTCAGCATGTTTCAGGTTTTCATGTGAGGATCTGCAAACCTACAGAGATGCAGACATGAATCAAATGTGTTATGTAATAAAATGAAATAAAAATAGGTTAAGCAAGTGCAAATTTGATTCAAATTAATTGTAAAAATATATATCATAAATAAATATTTTAATCAAAATTTTAATTTAACAAAATGTGAGCCTGGACCACAAAACCCGTCATAAGTCGAATAAATATTGATATACACATTCATATTAAACAAGTATTTAAAAAAAATAATAATTATAGTAAAGTGAACCAAACCAATTCACTAAACAATCTAAGCTTTGATGTATACAGTTGGAAATGTAAAAAATATCTTCATGGAACATTATATATTCTTAATATTCTAATGATTTTGGCATAAAAAAAATCAATAATTTTTACTCATGCAATTGGGATATTTGGTTTTCAAAATATCCGCTTTCAAAATACAGTTTTGTGGTCCAATGTCAACAATGTGGTCCAGGTCAATACAGCACCTTAATGAGTAGAAAAATGTTAAAACAAAATATTTTCCAACTAATATTTTAGACTCGTTTAAAATATTACATTCTCGCCGTTTGATTTAGCTCTTCACTGTGAAAGCTCTACAGATGCCTGTTTAACATTTTAGGATAGGACCCCCTCACATGAAGAGAATGATTATTAGTTGTATATGGCATCAGAAACTTTTAGTAGCAACCACATGAGAAGCAAACATCATAAAGAACATCAACACCAACAATTAAAATGTTCAATCCGACATATAAATATGCAGATTTAACCAGCTCAAGTGCAAGAAGGAATGTTAAAATGATTTTGTTAGACAGCGTGGTGCTCGAAGGCATTATGTGCTGGTCAAGTAATTCAATTCCTCCGGGTTTTTAACACAGCTGGAGAGCAGACAAACAAGTGTTAAGGACACAAAGCTCTTAAATGTGGAAAAAGAGAAATCGACAAGCTCTGATTTCTTAGCCTTTGAAATGTGGGATGATGAGTCTGTTGGGCCTTTCATCTTTTGATATGTGATCTTATTTCATTTTACACCCCTGTGATTTTGATATCCGCTGGTGAATGCCATTGAATTAAAAATGAAGAAAGTGCGCGTGAGATTCATAGTCTCTTTAGAGAAGCCTTCTGGAATGAACGCGGATAATGGAAAGAGACTAGTTAATCCAGCCTCCATTACTTTTCCATAATCAATGATCAGTACAGACGATGTAGAGATTTGAAAATAAACCCATTAAACTCTTTTAAATGAAGCTTGTAGCTTTTTATTTAAGCCTGAGAATGTAAAGTGAGATGTAATCATTACCCACTGTAAGCCGTCGGACAGTCATTGTGGAGGAGAGTGAAAGAAGATCCAGCTTTGTCTTTGGCAGATCGTGAATCATAAAACCTTTAACAAACAAAACAGCTGAAACAACCGCATGATGTAGTTGGAGGCAAAGAGACCTCCGAGGCGTTTCAGGCTATTAATTTTTTGACAAGTACCAGTATGTCAGACAGAATACACTGGTCATATTCATGTTTTCTTCAGGCGATATTTTAGAGACGAATATTAGCGCTGTCTCATCAGCTGCTTATCCCCCAGTCTCTTTTTTTATGTTGGCAAAAGTAAGATACCCTTCCCAGCTTCCCTTAAACGCTCTGTTTGTTTAACTGGAGTAACATCTCTTTCCTTCCATTACAGGCGCTTTGCAGTCAATATGTGGAGCGTACTGATAAAACCAATCAGTGAGAAGTGAGGGGGCTCCGTCTCATTTGGCTGAGGTCTGAGGAAGAGCTTATAAACACTTGCAGATGCCGTATGCCAAGTGAGTGTGTTTTGAAAACATGCACAGCTTACTGAAGACGCACAATTACTGAAGACACGATTCTTTGCCATTTTTAAGGGTGTGAGCAGTCGTGACTTGAATGCATAAACTGGTTTAGGGTATATGCAGAAGTATGCAGAAGGACTTTTAATTTTGCAGTAACCTTGGTCAAGCGCTTCCGGTGAACTGCAGTTACAGAATTGGCGCGTTTTATGTCTGTTTTCTTTAAAAATCAACAATCTTCACTGCCTGATTGATATACAATACAAAGTGGGTCTTGGATTGTACAAGAAGCACTGCAATAAATTCAATTTTCCCCCACCTTGTCTTTAAAATATGAACATTTATTCATATTTTCAATGGTGTTTCTGCGCTCGCCTGCTGATTCTGACGGGCACATGTGTGCAAACGGCATTTCATCTCGTTTTACGCTTGAACAACTAAATGAATGCTGAAGACTATTTAACGGATTGGATTTTAATTACATTACAACATCGATGCTGTAAAAGGAACTTTATAAAATTTTAAAAAGTCACATTACTGTTCATCGAAAGTGTATATGGGAAGAAACACTAGCTGTGCATATACCCTATTGTGTTATTTTGATGTAATTATTAAAAAATAGTTGGACTGGCTGGATTTATTAGGTATGAGTTTGAGTGAAATGTTAATCTTCATTTTATTTAAGTCTGATAACAATTCTTCCAAATTTATATTGTAATTTTTTTAATTGATCAGAATAACAAATGTTTCATTGTGCTTGAGCATAAGGGTTATTTCACTTAACACTGATTTCTTTACTCTTCTAAAGTTAAAACATTGGTAATCTAAATGACAATATTTTACATTTGAATTGGAAAGAAATGGGAACATTAGTTTACAGAATAAAGCAAAACATGGGTAACACTATAACTACACAATATGAATAATCTATTAAGCATTAGCAAATAGTTAATTCGTTATTTGTAAAGCATTAACTCTACATTAACAGATGTTAGTAAACAGTTTATAACTACAGACAGTTTATAGTTACTTACAGTTTACAGTTTATAACGAACGATCTGTTCTTGACTTTTAAAATGAGCTTAATAATTATACGTTCATACTAAATATAGTCATGAAAAATTAAGTAATAAAGTATCACATTATTTAAGAGTATTTGGAGATTTTTAAGATCATTCAAAAGATTTAGTGAATGATTAATAAACTATTTAACTCAACCTTCATATAGTATTATCCAGGCATTTATTAATAGTTGATTTGTATGTTAATAAATGCTTTATTAACTCAACTTTATCCAGTTTTGTGACCTAATCTAAAGTGAGGACTATTTATGCTTTATAAATCCCTTATAAATGACACTTAAAGGCTCTAACAAGTGAACAATACATCTTTGCAATCTTATCTAAAAAGTAAAATTACTGTAAAATTTTAAGAGCCCATATTATAGATGAAA